>NW_008240122.1:1264046-1266149 GCF_000691975.1 Corvus brachyrhynchos | reverse complement strand
CCCGCCCTCCCCCCCCCCGGCACGGCGGGGTGACAGGAGGGTGGCACGTCCTTCCTGCTATTTATAGCAGCCGGCTCGTATTTGGGTATGCCGGGAGCCGCCGGGGGGCGGGGGGAAGGAGCGAAACCGAGGTAAGAAGCAAAGGCAGGAAAGCTCCCGGCCCTCGCTGGCCCAGATGTGGTGTCGTGCCTTTGGCATCTGTAACCAGTGCGGTCCTCCTGCTCCAATGGGAGCTGAAGCGCCTGTCAAAAGCCAGAGGAGGGAGGAGACGCTGGCTTTTGAACTGATTCCTCTGCCTCGGCAGCAAACTCCGGACAGTGAATTCTATGCCCTGGACCGGCTTCTGCTGAAAACAAGTTAAAAATCATGAAGCCAGCCGATCCTGTCCTGAGATTTTAACAGAGGCATAATCAATATATTTCATGTTCACCGGTGCCCATTTTCCACATCGGCTGTACGACTCCTGCATGACACCAGAGACTTGCTGGTGGCCCATGGCGCTGTCCCGACAGTGTCCAGATAGCTCCTGTCAGGTCGATATTTACCGCCTCCTTTCAAGGTAATGCCTTATCACACGTTTGGCCCTCACTGAGGCCGCAGCACCCTGGCCCCGTGCGCCCCTACAGCGCGGTGTGTTCAACAACCAAGGGGGGTGACGGCCGGGGGGCGCGGGGGTCTCCTCTCCGGGCCTGGCAGCACCGCTGGAGCTGATACAGCAGGAGGCCAGGCAAAAGAAAACACAATGACAAAATCGGAACGAATCTGAAAACGTGTGTCTGATTTAAGTGTAATCTGTTTTTAAATGGGGTGGCATGTAAATATGAAGCCCTAACTGACAGGTGGGATTTTTGCCCATGAGAGCATTTTCCCAGCACGCAGGCTGGGCGTGTTTCTCCTGGCGCTGGTGGAAGTGCCTGCTCATCCTCCAGCTGCTCCTGCCCCGGCTCCCCCGCCATGGGACACCCCGCATCTCGCCTGCACTTCCCCCTTCAGAGTCCACGTGACATCCCGGCCCGGAGAAGTGAATTACTGTGGTTCCTCCACAGCATCCCGGAGCGGAGAAGTCAATAACTGCGGCTCCTCCAAGGTGGGGGAGAGCGGGGCGCCGGGCAACTTCGGCAGAGCTGCCAGAGGACCCCCCGCCCGCACCTGCGGGGACAGACAGCGCACCCCCCTTCCTTTTTGTGAAGGGGACGGTTCCAAATTAATGCCAAATTAATCCTTCCAGAGAAGAAAACTACGCACAAGTAACACGGGAAAGAAACGCTAGTGCCTACCAAAATGACTCAGCTTTAAAAAACACATGCTTCAAGTTCAACCTGGCCAACTCGTTCACACTGAGAAAAAAATAAACAAACAAAAAAAAAATCTTGGGGGGAAAACAAAATCCTCTCAGAGCTTTCCTGCTATCAATGCAACCAGTAACGATGGCTGCACCCAAGCAGGGCTTTTCCAAAAAGAATTCATCACAGAGTAAGAGGAGCAACTAATATTCTTCCTAGGAGCACAGGTTTTTGTGGTTTGCAAGATGTTGTTCGCCCTATGCATTATAGTTAGACCTGGCCTCACAGAGCAGAGTATGGAAGATGGAAGGGAAGGAAGGGAAGGAAGGGAAGGAAGGTTAATATCTATTTTCTTGTCGTGGGTAAATCATGACTAGCCTTTCTTTGAACAGTATATGAAACTCGAGAGCTTTGATCGCTGGGATCTGAAGTTCTCGTGGGGGAGCTGGTACTCCTGCTGCAGCTGCTAAAGAAGAAACACAAAACTCCTTTACCCGGTTCAGTTCAAAAAGCACCTACTGTGAGACCGTCTGGTCTAACGTTCATTTTTTATTCTACTGCAACGCTCATGCTATGCGAAACGCAATAGGAATTTCCATACCAGCATTTACATCCAAATGGACCCGCTGAGATTCATGCTGATGTGTAACAGCCCTACAATGCAGCCCCTTCTGGCAAGTGCCGCGGTGCCGGCGCCCCGGCCAGCAGGACTCCCACCCGGCCTGTCCTGGGTGAGCCCCCCTGGGCTGACCCGGTGCCGGGGCCTGCGCGGATCCAGCTGAGCCCGCCGGGAGTCCCAGCAGAGGCTGCCAGCGGTGAA
>NW_008240122.1:1262141-1262345 GCF_000691975.1 Corvus brachyrhynchos | reverse complement strand
GGTTCTTCCCACGCGTGGCCGCGCAGCTCGGGGAAAGTCGCGCCGGCAGTGGTTTGGGCGGGATGCCCTTATTCCCCTCCCCGGCAGCCACAGGGCTTGTGGGGGTGTGTTGTACGAGCACCCACGTACCCACAGAGCCACACAAAGGAGAGGGGTACGATGTCTTTTCCCCACCAAAATAAAGAGAAAGGAGGCGGCTGAACA
>NW_008240122.1:1261566-1262073 GCF_000691975.1 Corvus brachyrhynchos | reverse complement strand
TCGCGCCCCCTCCAGCCGCGGCACAGCGCGGGCGCGGAGGAGAGCAGAGAGGGGATGGGGGTGCGTGTCACCCACTGGAAAGAACAGCCACAAATCACGGGCTCGGCAGGGGGTAGCCCCTGCCCTGTTGGAAATGTGAATTGCAGGGGTGAGTGCTAATGACATGGTTATCCATCAAGCCCACATTACGATGCTGTTAGCAACTAATTAACAAATACAATCAGCCCGCGAAACTTCCACAAAGGAGAGACCATCAACAAGAGAAAAGCCGTAAAGAGTCAGGCGAGGCAAAGTTCACCACAATAGAAGTGGGAAATCATTTCCAATAAGGGAAAGGGACGAGACATTTCGGTAATACACATCGGACAGACTATACGGGGAAAAAAACAACAACAACAACAAAAAAAAAAAACAAACCAAAAAAAAACCCCGCAGCCGCGGTTCCCGGGAACCAGCGATAAGTGATCGTCAGCGTTTCCTCCAGCACTGACAGAAAACGGAGATCGG
>NW_008240122.1:1257361-1260705 GCF_000691975.1 Corvus brachyrhynchos | reverse complement strand
CAAGCCGTGCCTTGCAGGCCAAGCCAGCGCGGAGGGGCCAGCGGTGCGCTCTCCCCGCTGCCCGCCGTCCTGCGCGTCCTCCGGGGAAATCACGGCGATTTGCCTGTGCCTTTGAAACGTGCACGCTCGGCTGGATTTACGGCTTGGTTGATACAAGCCAACACTTTTTATTATTGCAGATAAGAGTCAGAATATAGCCGCGCTCAGTCGGGGCGGTTGTGCAAGCCCACGGAGGGGGCGGTCCTGGAATCGCTACCAGCGAGCGGTGTGAGCTCAGCGGAATATTGTTTACAGGCCAGGCCGACGGTGACCCGAGGCCAACGGGCTCATGGAGCGGGGAGCCGGCTTCTCCGAGGGGCTGTGCCCACCACGAGAGCGGAGTGTGGCCCTGGGGATGCTGTGGCCCCGTGGGGGTGGCTGAGGGCCCCGGTAGAGCCAGGGCGGAGAGAAGAGAGGTCTTGCTTTGCCAGGTACCTCGCAGCCCTGGGTGTTTGGAGGAGGTGCACACATCCCCGAGGCGGGGGCAGTGCCCGCTTTTCTTGCAGGACGGGAGGAGTAGGGTCCGCAGCAACACGGGGGTTCGCCCGTGAGCATCCTCGGGCGGCCCGGAGGTTGCGCGCCCGCGGAGGCTGCGCGCTCACCGTGTTTGCGCCGTTTACAGGAACACAACCGGACTGCAAAACAGATGCTCCGCAACAGCGGGCCACCTGTTTTTGACATCATGCTCCGTCTCAAAGCCGGTTTTCTTCATTATATCCTTCCCGACAGATACCATGAAATACATCACTCATTTAGATATGGGAGCCGGCCTCTGGAGGACGACTTGCGCGGAGCACTTTGATGTTGAGAGACAGATTTCAAAAGATAGAAAGCCCCTTCGATGTTTCTAATTACCCCGCGCCCGGGGCCTGCCACTGATTAGGGCGGCGGTGCCGGGGTGATGCCGAGGCGGGCGGCCCGCGGGGGCACAACTCGGCCCGGCTGGGCGGGGAGGGGCGATCCGCCTCCTCCATCCGCCGGCCAGGGAGAACGGCACGGCTGCATCAGCAGATGCACTGAAGCCAGCAGCGAGCCGCGGCGATCAGCCCGTGCTGGCATGAGAAGGGGGAGCAGCCTTTGCTGCATCCCCAGCGCCTCTCCGCCGCGGGAGGAGATTTGGGAGCAGGCGGGATCTGCTCCCGCAGCCAAGGCCCTTTTGCAAGAGGCTGCGCTGAAAGCATTACAGCCCTTGCTAACACTTCTGCTCATATGCAAGCCTTTTATCTCCGCAGCGCTGTTGGAAAAGCTGAATCACCACGGAGAAAGTGAGGACTGAGGGGTATTTTTTTCATATGCAACAAGCTGCTCTTTATTTAATCCTCACAGCCCCTATTTCTATCAATATTCCTAAAGCTGAGGGATCAAACACAGAAAAATTAAAACCATGCTACCACACTAAATAAGATTAAGATCATGGCAATACACTGGCTGCTCCTTGGGGAAATAATTTTGTTGCTGCAGGAGCCAGGGCCATCCCGGAGGCAAAGTTTGTGTTTCGGGAATGGGTGATGGAAAAGACAGTCGGGAGTCAGCCTCCAAACCCAGCCAGGAGCCACCTCAAATGCCCGTGCTCCTGTACCCTTCTGCTCCCAGCCCAACTACTTGGGCATCACTACTCTATGGAGTCGATAAAATTTGCTAAATTTTATACCTGTTTTATCCCTCCATTATCCCTGTTTTATTCTCACAAGCAGGCATCTTCAAGCAAGTCCTTTGTTGGTCTCAAAGGATTTTGACTCCAGGCCCCCCCAAAAAATCCCACATTTTCAAGCATCGGTAGCTTCAAGATCTAACTTAAAAACCACAAATGGAAACTTGCAGCTGGAATATTCAGAGTTTCTGCTGAGGCAGTTTGTTCTTCCAGAACTGTCCTGTGCTTACATGATTCCCCTTTGACACTTAAGGAATTAATTTTTAATTTTTTTTTTTTTTTTAATTTTAGATTACTTCATAACCTTTTGAATTCCTGGCCACCTGCTATGGCTTCTTATGCAGAAGGTGAGCTTTTTTGGAAAGTCCATCCTCAAGACATGAGGCCAGAAGTCTCTTGAAAACAGAGTCTATGGACTGCATGCCTTTTCACTGAGGGGTCTTCCATGTCCAACCTCTTCGTCATTCCCTGCTTTGCCAAGGACTTGTCAGCTTTCAGGGCAAGGTGGAAAGCCTCTCTTAGGGATGTGGGGCCAGCAGTGAACCCTTGCACATGTATATTTTGTAGCCTTTTTTAAGTTTTCTTGCAATCTCTATAGTGCTTTTTACTTTAAACAGGATCTCTTTTTCTGATGTTCTTTCTTTCTTTTCTCTGAGGAAACCCACTCCCTTGTATATTTGAAGCAAGCTGAGATGCAGCCAATTGTATTAGTTCTGGCTGGAGCAAAAATGCATAATGAAACACTGGATGTGTGGTATGAGTCCAAAATAAATGGTCACTAGCAGAGCCAGCAAAAACCTACTCAGATAGCCTGTGAAAAAGGAAAAGCTTGGATTTTACCTGCAGTGCTCTGCATTTTTCCAAAGGGAAAAATGAACTTTGGAGTTTAGAGAGCTTGGGAAGAGATGCTGGGGCACTGAACCTTTTTCATTACATTTGTGAATTGTGATGATTCTTGCATTTTTTGTGAATACAGCATCTGTAAGTGGGAGAAAGTGTTTTATCTCCTAACCTGTTATTCTCAAAGCACAGCAGTTCGGGTTTTATGTGCCAGATGTCAGTGTGTCCTGATTCTTCAGGCAGTTGGGATTAAAGCTTCCCTGTATCAGAGAGGTGTTATAAGGATAACTCCATTAATGTATGTGGAAATCTGGTACTGCAGCGATAAAGACCCTGTAAATATTTACACAGACAGAGGAGCTCATGGAAATTTTACATTATTAGCTTAACTTCATTACAAGGAAGTAGTTGAAAAAGTCAACAGTATATTACATTCACTTTTTTTTTTTAATTAAACATTGACAACACATCTGGTGCTGCTTCAAGCCACTAGATTCAGAGAGTCACTCTTTTAAATAATTTACAGTCTGCAGGGAAATATCAAGTCTCAGGCAAAAGAGGAAAAGAAGCATAGCTGCTATAAGAATAAATCTTGCCAGTCAGACCTTTTACACTTTTAAGAGTTAATAAAATAGTGAGTAAAGAAAAACCAGAGAAAATAATTTATTTGGACATTCAAAAGCCTTTTGATAAACACCCATACAAGAAACTGTTAAGGAAACTTGGTAACCACAAAGTGAGAGGTAAAGCCCTGTCATGGATTAAAATCTGGTTATAAATGGGTGTGGAATAAATGGCCAATTCTAGTAGGGAA
>NW_008240122.1:1237745-1257350 GCF_000691975.1 Corvus brachyrhynchos | reverse complement strand
CCCTAGAGAGCGAGACTCAGACCAATATTGTTTAATGCTTTATTAATAACCTGGGGGTGAATAGTGAAGTGGCAAAAGTTGATGTCAATAGAAAAGTACTTAGCTTAGGTCAGGAGCAACTCCAGAAGAATTTAATAAAATGGCAGGACCATATGTAGAAGTATGAGGGCAGCTTGGGAAGTGCCTTCAAAACCTACAGCAGCTCTCCTGCTCCTTCTGGCGCATGGGTGTGTCTCCACAAAGCTGGGGGTAGGTAGTCAGAGGACAGGCAGATACTTCCAAGAATCTCAAGTACTTTTTCACTCCTCTCAGCTGCTGTTTGGCTCCCTTAGTTCATTGTGCCAGGAGCAAAGACTGAGCTCCCACACAGCCCCTCTACCAGTCTCTGAGTAATATCTCCATGAGCTCCTCCAGCAATTGTTTTAAAAAGCCAGTGTGAGTTTCTGTAGCTGATCATTCCCTGAGGACATGCCAAAAACTCTGGAGGTCACCTCTCACAGGCATTTCAAAAATTACGTGTTCGTCTGATGAGCATGGTAACAAACCTCAGGTCCACTTAGTCTGAGGATGTAAGCTTCTGAGTGGTGCCTGGCACCTGGAAAAACAGAACCTGCCAGCACAGCTGGGGTGCAAATATCTATATGAGCATAGGGGTCACATTATCTGGTGCATAATGGGGTAAAGGCACAGGCAGCTGCCTGAACTACTGGATGGGTTGTTTAGGTGAGTTGTTTACTCTGTGGCTTCTTCTTCCCACTGATTTCACGTTGGCGGTGTGGCTGTGTCTTAACTGACCCGTGCTCATGTGAAATGCAGCAGCATGATCTGGCACAGGCCAGAACTCACATTGCAAGGTCTGTGTGTGAGCCTGGTTCACAGACAGATGTACTCACCAGCACCCTGCACGACGATCGATGGTACCTTCTGTCATCTCCGTGCTGCCAGTCCTCAGACCCACCTGTGTTCTGTCTCCGCAGTGCCACCCAAACACAGTGCAGGCTCTTGAAGGTAATGACATCCATGGAAATCCAAACGGCTGGTTTTCACAGGGATTTAGGATTGTTTTGTTTTTACCCAGTGGGTCATTTCCAAGGATACTGTTCTGGAAAAGAAAGCAACTCATAAAGAAAGATTTTTAAAAATCCTCTTGATATGACTTGTAAAGTATTTTGAAGTACCAGCAACAAAAGAAATTGTTTTTAAATCCCCCCTTTCATCTGATGATTTCTATTACATTAGAAATGCCCTGTGTCCCCAGCACTGGAACCCCAGAGGAGTAGCCGGGGCTCTATACTCAAGGGGAACTGGAAGGCATCACACCCCAGGTGGAAAGGGGGAAGTCCACATGCACATGGGAAGCGACTTACCTCTGATCCTGCAGCAGCCAGGAGACAACTCAAGGCTCTCCTCTCTCAGTGAATCATCAATGCCTTGTCCCCACATTTGTAGTTCAATCCAAGCTCTCCATGGCTTGTAGGCACTCTAGGGATTCTCACCTTTACTGCTTGTTCTTCATAGTCTGAAATGCAAAACCACGCACACATGCACATAACATCTGGTCAGCCTGATAAACAATAACCTAATACTTTAATGCAGGGGGTGGGCTCTTGGTGTGAATAGGCTTCATTTGTGGAGCTTTATGAATTGACATCAAATGAGGACCTGCTCAGAAGTGAAGAAACAGCTTCAGCAGCACTGTTCTAATCACTCAGCATGTGAACCAGGGATTCTGCTGAGCATCAGGCTGGAAAGGAGCAATTTTACTGGCCAGGGATGGGTGCTGTCTGTGCTGCTGAGCCTCAGGTGCAATTCTGTGTGGCCATGGCTCACGCAGTTGTTACGGGAGGCAAAATGTTCAGGCACCATCATGGTAATATTTGCAGTAACTATGATATTACACGAGCATAGTGTGCAGTCATGCAAACATGAAGGTCAGTAAATGTTTTTGGATTTATGGCTTAAAACCAGTACATTTCACCATAAGCACCGTCACTTTTCTCCATGCAAAGATAAGCTTTGGGAGCTTGTTCTGGGAATCAGGATAGGCCAGAGTCTAGGGCAACCTGTGGCCCTGGGCAGCTGCAGTGTTAAAGCACGAACGACTGAAACTCAAGTGTGTGACTTCAAACCACTGAGGCAGAGCCCTAGCATTCCTTGGAAGTGGCTGCCCTCTGCCTGCCTCACTGCCCTGGTCTGGGGGGAGGTACAGCTGCTTCCACTGTGTCTTCACCACTTATCTCTTCAGGCTCTGCTTGAGGTCTTCTTGTCTTTCCCATCTTCACCACTGAGTCTCCTTCTCCCACCACACTCCCTTTTTCCTTCATGCAGCCCCTCCAGTCATCCCTTCTGATTCTTCCTCCTGTCAACTGAGAAAATGGCAGTTTCTCAGCCTCCTCCTCCTCCTCTGCCCTTTTGCAGACTGCAATGGCTGCACACAGTGACCAAGCCACTTCTAGCAGGGCCGTACTAGTTCCTCTCCTCCTTACTCCCAGAACAATAAGCAAAGGCTGGCATTTTGTTAAACCAGGCGTAATTAATCACCACCAATGTTTTTATTTTAATTCATCTGTTTACACAGTGTTGAAGAGGTTTAGGAGCTGTGAGCTTTTATGCATGATTGTAGAAGATGGGGGCAGATGTTTTGCCGGGCCATAAAATCCTTTGCAGCAGTAGTAGCTTTTTAGAGGGCTTAAACATTTTTGGATTAAAATCAGCACAGAAATAGAAGGGTTAGACTGGAGAGGTACAGAGGAGTTTGTCTGAATGTTAGTTGTTCCAGCAGCACAGAACAATGGAAAGGAGCAGCAGCAGAGTATTTTGTACTCAGAAGATGATTTCTTGCTATCTACCAGTTCACAAAGACATGGCAAAGAGGAAGACCTAGATCTGTGTTTTATTCCTGTGCCTTTGGTATCTACCTCCAAGGATGCTGGCAAGCAGGATGATTGCAGTAGTGGTTCTTAGAGATGGGAATGCGGTACTTTCTATGAAAGAAAAGGAAAGATGTCAGTTCCCTTTACAGCCTTTCCTTTGAATAGACAAGATGTTTGAATTGTTTCTCAGAGTCACTTAAAAAAAAAAGGCATGTGAAAATGTCAGAGAATTTACTCTTTCCGTTTCCCACCCAAATACAAAATCAAATAAAAGCAAACACATGGGACACAAATACAAGAGCAGCCCCATCTGCACGTATTTGCTGTGATACGCAGGCTGTTTCCAGATGTATGGATTACATTTCATCCAACTACTGCTTAAAGCTCAGCCTTAGTGTATACATTGACCAAGTTGGAAACTTCTGGGGAAACTAAAGCACTCAGTGGTCAGGCTCCTGCCTTTGGATATAATATTGGTCACTGCATCTACTCTGTGACCCTTTTGCATCTCTTCATTCCAATTAGACCATTTTCAAGCCTGATGAAGTATAAATTAAAAGTCCCTGGTGTGTAATTAAAAATGAAAAATAAATTATGTGGGGGTTTTTTTGTCTTTTGCCTGAATATTTTTAAACCAACTGTTGGCATAGTTTAGGGAACATATAGCCCTGTTAGCATGTGCAGTGGAGTACACTCACATGAACACTGCATCATTGATAAAAACCAATTGCATCATGTTAAACAACTTCACAAACAGTTTGGGATTTTTGTACACCATGTGGGGAATACCACACAAAACGACTTTTCTAGTTGCATACTTGTGTGTGTGGTTGGACCCTGGATGGGAATTTCTCAGACATAAGTATGCCTTCAGTAATAGTGAGTATATGGGTAAGGGGATCACCTGTGCAGACCTGATGCCCGAGGCTGTAATTATTACTGCCTAACTTGGTGCTTAGTGGTTTTGGTCCTGGTTCCAATCCTGGTGGTTAGGATTGCCCTGCAGTCCAGGAGACCTACATATCTGAGTCCCAGAGGGACCAGAGTTCATCCCTTGTCCCTCATCTCTTACAGGAGTACTCTGGCAGGAGACTACATGATAGGTTTCCCTCCACCATGAATACTCATAGAAGGCTGAGTATTAAAAACTATTACAGAAGTTATTCTGTACTGCAGTGGTTTTTATCAGCTGCTGCATAAAAGCATTGAGTCAGTCCCTGCTTCAAATGTGAATGAAGGAAACACACAGCACACACATTTCCAGCAGCTGGGGCAGGTTTAACAACACAGAAGGTGGATTTAAAGCCCATTTTTCTGGTGTCAGCTTTAGGAGAGTTAATGCACTGACTCACAGATGGGAGGAGATGCCCAGTGGGTTTCTTCCAGGCCAAGCCAAGCCCTGAATTGACTGCAGAGTCAGGATGTTCACACCTGCATGGCTCAGCACATGGCCACGGGAACAGGAGCACCCTGCTGCCTTGACTGGTGGAGACTGACCTGCCAACAGGGATTGGGCACCCCTGGGTCAAGGGTTAAAGGGATTTCTGAGGATTCTTCAGGTTATGTACTGTTATTTAGGGGAAAAAATACCCCCCCCCAAAAAAAAAAAAATTAAAATTGTTTTAATCCTCAAATCTAGGTTAATTCTGGACCCACCTCTCTGTCTAGCAAAATCACATTGATCTCGACTGCTTTGACAGAAATGCTGATAATTTTATATTCTTTGAGCACCCCAATGGGTTGAAAATATTCCTGAGAGATTATTAGGCTCTCAGCTACTGCTCCAATTCACAGAAATTAAACCTTCCATCATCTGGTTTTTATATTTGGAAAATGTCAGCTATACTTCCTATCACGTATATTGTTGCTTCAATGCACTGAGCCTTCTGTGAATTTCAAAACACATAACTCAGCTCTCAAGCATTTCTTTTGTAAATATTGATAATGGTTTCAAGTTCTTTATTAAATAACTTTTTAATGAGTTTGAGGACAAAGAACTATTTTTTCACAGTCTCACAAAGATAAGAATCATAACATATCTTTCTGTACCATGGAACACATGGTCCTCAATACCTCATTGTGCAGCATAGGCTTTCCTCATTTTAAAAAAGTTTACTTAAACAAAAAAAGCCTCAAAATTATGAGAAATAAAACCTAAGCAGGCCATACTAAAATGTCCAAAATTGCATGCAAATGCTATGTGACAGCTTTGCAGGAAGGTGTGTGCTGACACTGGAGCAGCCTAAGAAAGCTCCACGTAGTCCAACAGCAAGAAGAGCTACAAAATGCCACATCACTGCTTAATAAGAGTCAATGTATAGAACTCTCCTTGCTCAGCATTATTTATTGCCTGTGTTTTTACCAGAAAGGATCCCTGTGTATATGCTTAGGATCGAAGACAATAAAATATTATGATGAGGTTCACCAGGGGTAGTTTCCAGAGGGAGGTTTTTTATCAGTTTACAGGCACGGTCAAAGTCCTGCAGCAGGGCTGCTCTTTGGAGCTGGCTGTAAACAATTTACATGGGAAGGTAATAGGAAATCTTTAGGGTGCCTTGGAAAATATTAAGTTATAGAAATTCTGACCTCTGTCTTCTAGACCTGGCCCAGAGAACTGATGTTTACTAGCAAGTACGTGGCTGTCTAGGAAACTGCACACTGTCGGTGAAAGCAGGGTTATTTTTTAAATACATTTCAATTAAAAGTTGGACTGGGTAGCAGTATACTAAATCAAATATGCTGTACAACTAATTTTCTCTATAAAAAGCCAAATGTTTACCTTTGAACTTAAAAATGTTGCCTTCAGGCAAATCGTGTTCCAGCCAGCTGTAGTTTAAATGCCTGATGCAGGTTCTGTAGCTTGCTTCTTCATTCAACACTCAAAATCATTCATGTTTGCTAAGTGGAATTAAAAGCCAGCTAGGAACAGATTACTGGTCCCCTGATATTAGCCTTTCTTCTCATACATTCCCTTGAAGACTTTCAGGTCTAATAATAACATTTTCTTGTGCTGGTCCTATTGATGCCTTGAAAATGACGACCCACTTCAAATGTAAATACCTGGTTTTATTTGCATGTTTATTCAAGGAAATTTGTATTGAATCACTTGGCTGTGACTGAAAACAGACATCAAGAGACAAACAAGAAAGTTTAGGTGATTTTAGATGGTGTTTTAGGCCCAGCCCATGGCTGGACATGTTGTCAAAATTGTGCTTTCCCAGCAGGCTAACATCTCAGGCTCTCCAGTCTCCACCTGATCAATTGTTCATGTTAAAATTAGATACAAAGACATGCATTGGCACTGGTGGTTGGGGTTTTTGGGTTTGTTTCTTTTTCTTCCGGCAGTCAGGATGACAACAAAGCCACAGGACATCTGTATTGAACATGAAACCAAACAAGAAGAACTGGGAAAGGAGCCGTTGTTGATTACCAGCTAGCAGGTTCTTATTTGCATCTATTATTTTAATGATATTGAGATGTGCCTGAAGTGTTTAGGACATGTTAGGGCACCAAGAGTGTTCCAAGGGTATCTATTCAGCCGTTTCCAGTTAAGAACTCCGTATTACTGAGTTGTGAGTCAGAAGAACCATTCAATCTTCCATCTTTGTCATTGTGCCAACACACAGGAAATGACCTCTTCCTAAAAGCTGAGCACCTGCAACTCTCATTAAGATCGGTCTAATGTCACCCATTGCTTTTGAGACTGCAAAAAGGGCCTCTTAAAATCTACCTGCTTCAAATTCCCTGAGGATTTATTGGCTCAGAGCACAGATTACTTGTCTTGGTATCAGGGATTTCCTTTCTTTTGAACAGGAACATAAAAACTCAAAGAAAGCCTAAACTCAAGTAACGTGAAAATATTGTGTTTGATTCCAACCCATATATTCAAAGTTACAGATGAATGTCTGACTTTAACTTGAAATTTGATGCCTTGAGTCTGCACATGATCTTGTGGCGTATAAAATGTTTGGAAGCCTTTGAAAAAATGGAAATATTCTTGGCTTTGGTTGCACTCTTATTATTATGCTTTCTTTAATGCATTTATAGTTGGCTCAATAGATCTCTACATATATCAAACTTGGGTAACAAGTTTCAGGACTCATGGAATCTGTGTTGTTCCTGGTTGTAATGGCAGCACACAGTTGAGTCTGTTGTGCACTTTACACATGTTGTGTCTTTAGGTGAGAGGGTCCACACACACCAATGGTATAGTCCAAAAGCTTGATCCAAATCTTCCTGAAACATACAGCATGGAAGTTTATTTCACTGATATGCAGAGCTAAAAGTTTGAAACACTGAGCTCTCCTTTCTTAAGAGGTGAGCAGTAAATTACAGGCACCTGCAACTTTACACTAACCTGAAATTGCCCTACTTTTGCCCTTTTAAATTCAGACAAAACAATAAAATTTAATGTATACATGCACTTACTGCATTAAAATTAATGGCTTCATTTCCAGACTGATTACTGACTATGAGCTTAAATGAAATTAGTTCTCTTAAAAGATGACTAAGTATCCTTAGCAGTGAATACTGGTTCTTAGACACAGTTAAAATGTACCATAGAGGGAAATGAAATTTTCATGCTCAACGTGCTCAAATGCTTTAGTGATCTCAGGGTTTTTTGATATGTTCTGACAAGAAATAATCTCTGAGCCCCATTCAACAGCTCACTCAAGTCAAAGTTAAAAGGGAAAATATATCAGTCATCTTGAAAGGTTTAAATGTAATCCCTTCTAATGAATATTTTTTTTCCATTGCTGTATGTTCACTTATAACCCTATCAGAAGCCTTCTGTAAGAGCACCTGAGCAACTTCAAACATGGCTTCTTTTAAAGAAGAGATCGTACATTCATCAAGCATGTTCAGCAATGTTCTCCCAGGGGCGACTTTTGTGTTATGAGAGTAAAACTTTTAAGCACATAATTAATTAGCAGTCAGAGCTAGCTGAATGTGAATGGGCATGAAGAGCTTGCAGACAGAGCAGTCACGTAGTTGCAGTCCCTGCAAACTTGCAGTTCTCTTCAGCCAGATGCTGCATGACTCCAAGAAGGATACAGTCCCTATCCCACAAGTATTGGAAGGAAAGTCTGTGCCATTCTGTGAAGTGATCTTCAAGGATTTTAAGCAATCCAGAAGCTGATGTTATTACCCATACGAATACTGATCAGTGGTTCACTCTTCAATCAGCTGACTTGAAAGGCATGGAATTGCTCCAAGGCTGGAGTATGAATCAAGAGGAATTAGCGTGTTCTCAGATAAGGCTTTCATAGATGGGAAATGATATCTGAACTAGGAGATGACTGGAAAACATAGTGTGATCTCCCTGGGACCTCATAAGCTCTGAAGCCAAGGCTGGTCCCACTGAATGTTGTGTGTGCTCACAGCCCTGTTCAAAAGCTGGCAAAGTATTATCTCCACAGCTGGTCATGGTGGGCAGCTGATGATGGCAATGTTTTTGTGTGGGGACTGTTACACTTGCAGCACTTTCTACTACAGTAATCTTTGCTCAGAGTTGCAGCCATTACACGTGCTTTTAACAGAGGAGCAAAGTTGTGAAGTGTGAGTTGTGTATCCAGCTTTGGAGATATATCAGGAATACAGGGGCTCTCCCTGAGTATCTTCTGTCTACCATATTGACAGGCATACATGCAGGCTACATACTTGGCAATCAACATCTAGCAGCTTTTGCAAGCTTAGCTATCAACATCTGGAAAGTTGGCAGAACCAAGCCTGGGATTTGGATTACAGTTTTTTCACAAGGTGTGCAATTGTCCTGGCAAATAAAGCCCTTAAGCCCCATAAGGAGCTTTAGAGTATGCAATTACTTTAAAGGACGACCATTTAAAGGACACTGAAAGCCTCACAAACTTTTACAGCTTTTGTGGCAAGACCTTCTGACTCTTAATTGCCAAACTCAATCCAATAATAACCATTTGTCTCCTGAGGGGAAAAATGCCCTGGTGGGTGTTTCTAATCCTACACATAGTTCAGCAGCTGGGGATCTACAGGTGGAATAGTACAGGTATTTCCTTAATTCCTTCTATTAGTTACCCGTCAGGGAAAAAACCTAGTTGTATACGTAACCCAATGTTCCCTTTCTTCTCTCCCTGAATATGAGCTCTGCAGTGCTGCTAGGGAACAGAAGCATCTTTATGTTATATTGCAACAATGGACCAAAGGACATACACCAGAATCTGATTACCATATGTGAGAAAGGCAGCCTTGTATCTAGGAGCCAGGGGGAAGAAGTCCTTCTGTAAGATGTTTTCTCATGGAAAAGATTTTAAAAATAATGCTGTTGAGCAGCTAATGCCATATTTACTTTCCTGTTTTTGTTTTAACACAGACTGTCTTACGTAAAAGGAGACTCCACCACACTCAGCCAGCACTTCTCGCCTGAGGCAATGAACGTAGCTATTTCATCTATCAGTTACACCAAACCACAGCATGCTTTTCTAAGCTTAGCTTGATATTGTCTCTCAGTCTGCAGAATAACTCAGGGCAATGGAACAGTTACTGGCACTGTAAATGTTTTCAGACACTGAAGCTAGTAATACGCAACCTTATTTGAATTAAATTACCTCTTTAAGAGAGTCTGAAACCGGATGACTTCATATAATTCATTATGTTTAAGAAGGCAGCTTAGTGTGGCAAGTTAAAACCCATTAAATTGCTCTGTAGTTTTCTTGGCTGTGGCTGTTCTTCTTAAGTGAAAGTAATTAAACATAAATATTTACTAATATCCCAGGCTGTGAAACTCTATAGCAAGAGGAACAAGGAGAACCAACCCAGTGCTGGCTTCGTGCATTAATACCCCACGCTGGCTGAAACATGCTTGCTGGCTTTTCCACAAACAGGGCTGGCTGATGTGGAGCTCTGATGGAGAAATTGGAAGCTGAGCAGATGAATTCATTTAAACAAGAGGAGGAAACCACTACTCGGATGTGATCTCTCTTTTATATGCAGGATTCATGCAATGGGCAGTAAGATATCACAAGTAAATTGGAATTTTCCCAGCTGATCCTGGACAAAGACCTGTTCCAAAAACCTTTTGTCAATGGAAAAAACTCCACCAAGCTGCATCAAGGCAGCATGTCTGTAAGCTCTGTGAATGAGCACAGGTGAGCCCAGCCACTGAGGCAGCGATTTCTTCTCCTGCCTCAGCCACCCTACTTCACTGCTGCTCTCCCCACCAGCACGAGCGTCGGTGAGGCCGCACAGAGAACCAACACCGGCAAATACCAACCAGGGCTGGCAGCCCCAGCTTAGCCCAAAGTTTCTGCAAGTCAAAAGGTCCCCCTTGCCAGGCTACTGTGAAGTTGGTGAGATGGCAGACACTAGTAGAGGCAGCAAACTCTTGTTAGTCTGGATAATACAAACTCCCAATGTGTATGTTCTTGGGGGACCTGTTGGGACACCAACAAATGGGTCCCGACTGGCCCAGTGTGCCCAGTGAACGTCTCAGAGTTAATACTCCATCTGAGACCTCTTCAGGTCTGACTTTTCAGAGACAGGCATAGAGGATTTAGCCTTGAAATGGCACTCTCTACTCTCTCTTTATACCCCATTTGAAACTAAGGGGCCTCTTGGAACTTTTTAGAACTCAAGGGTAGCACAATAAAGCAGACTGAAATTAGTTCCATTACTTATTGAAAGTTGATCTATGGACAGATTTTTGCCCTTTCTGCACAGACTGGGTCCACTTCATGCTTATGTTATGACCTCTCTTCGCCAGCATCTGATAAAAGAATTCTCATAAAAGACCCAAGTCCTCCTACACTGTCAGAAAAGTATGAACCTGCTTAGCTTGAAGAAGATATCAATTGCTGACCCAGGGGCACTACTCCCAAAGTGAGGTACTTCACCTGGCACTGGGAAAAAGAGCAACAAAACCCTAAAGCAGGCGGTGATTAGGGTCAGCCTTATGCCCCATCCTCCACCCTCTCCGTCCGCGCTGCTTTCTCTCGCACGCGCGTGGCAGGACATGAGGGCAGTCGGTGTCTCACAGCATCAGGCTGGGCCAGCACAGCCTTTGCAGAGCAGGGAAGGCAGGAGGCCTTCCCAGCCCTGAGGGTGAGTACTGAACCCTCTGGCCCCAACACACCACTTCCATCACTCAATTTGTCTGCTTAAATACCCCAGAACCACAGTGGCACCCTTTAACTAAGGGCCAGTCAAGCAACATTATTAAAAATATAATGAAGATTTAAACCCAAGCAGCTCAGCTGGAACAGGTGTCAGGCAGAAGAAAGCTTGAATCATGTGGCAGGGGAGGTTTATTAGCACACTCTTAGGTTGAGCATTTACCCAGAAATCTTGTTACTTCATGTTTACTACTGCTGATGCAGCTGTGCCTTTTAAGGTGAGTGAGGAACACGGAGTTGTTGCATTTGTGTTTGCCATCCACATCCACCCAGAAGGAACTGTGGAAGGTTTGCCTGGCAGGGTGTTCAGGATGTTCCTCTTCTGAGGCAGAGAAGAGGATTAGACCAAGAATAACAAATTTGTGGAGTGATGTTTTTTTGTGTCCTGTGAAGTAACAGCCCCGAAAACTCTCTCCCCTGCCCAGCAAGCAGATGTCCCATGAGGAGTGATGCAGCACTCTTTTACTCCTCTCTGCCGATGCCTCAGAAGACACACTATGAGGGTCCAGGTCACCCCTGAACCAGTGTTTCTTTACATCCCCTGCCAAGCAGGGTGGCAGTTCACACAAAGCATGCTCTTAAGGCACATGATGTATTTCAGTCATGTTTAAGTCCAAAACCCTCTGCCAAGAACAAGCTTGTTAAAAGCTGCTTTAGTCAAAAAGATGAAATACTAAGCTGCCTGCCTTTACAAGACAATCGCTCATAGGAGCTGAAATTCAGACATTATCCTTTGGAATAAGCTGGCTGGGTCATTTCAGTCTTTTGCGGGTATAAAGCACAAAGAAACTGCCAAAACAACTTTAAAAAAATGAGTTCTATACGTGGCTGGGAAGCAATCTGTATGTTCTGCTGGAAGAGGCTGGCCCACACATGCTGGGCACATGCAGATCCAAGCCTTCCTCCTCCTTGTGCTGGAGTGCTGTGGGCCTTGGCTCCTGATGGGCAGAGCATCATTTAGCACAGGGCTCCTGTGCTCCTTGGCAGCACTGCAGCAGTGGCCTAACTTTTCTGCTAGTAAAGGCCAATGGTAAAAGGGAATAACTGACATTTGCTAAGGCTCTTGGGTATATAGGAAGAAAACCAGTTTAAACTGTATTTAGTGAAAAAACAAGCTCTTATCTGATTTGCAAGTCAGTCAGCCAGAGCATCTTCCAGTCCTATTATCCCAGGCTGAATTTTTGTCAGGTTTTCATCACCAGTTCAGTAGCATTTGATCAAACTGACACATGCAAGTCAAACTGCAAAAATAGTTCAGGTCCAAAAGTGGTAATTCAGTAGATGGCATGCTTCCATCCAAATAAATACAAGTAAATATATATCAAGAGCAGGCTAAGTGCTTTTATTTGAAATCTGGAAGGCAGCTTTCAAGTCTGAGAACACAGTCATCTCCTTTCAGCCTTTGGCACACAAAGGACTCCTGGAGTCTGAGATGCTTCATGGAACCATGGAATTGCTAAGGTTGGAAAAGACCTCCAAAACTGAGTCCAGCCCTTAATCCAGCACTGCTAAGTCCACCACTAAACCATGTCCCTAAGTGCAACATCTACATGTCTTTTACATTCCTTCAGAGATGATGACTCCACCATTTCCCTGGGCAGCCTGTTCCAATCACTGAAAACCCGTTTGGTGAAGAAAATTTCCCTAATATCCAGCTTAAACCTCCTTGGCACAACATGAGGCCATTTCCTCTGGTTCTATCACTTGTTACCTGGGGGAGGAGACTGACCCCCACCTCACTACAGCAGAGTGTGGTATTGCTGAGCCAGTCCTGGCTGGCTGCGTGCTGGTGGCCCTGAGAGCAATTGCCATAGCAGTGCTGGACAGAACAGAGATAAAATCTCTGCTAGGCCTGGGAAAGCATTCATGCTTTTATGTCCCAGGCAAATCTGGTTCCCAGTGCAGCCTAACAGAGAGTGAACTGCTTTTTTTGCTCGTTTTCTTATCCAAAGGGTCTAACAAACCCACGGTAGATGTTGTAGCAAATCTGACGCGAAAATGCGATAATTTCTGTACCTTCAGGGATTCTTCTACAAATTTATCTTTTTATTCTAATTGCTGTGGGTATTTCAGTCCACAGTGTAATTCAACTGAGCAAATCAAGGAGAAAGCTGAAAAGGATAAAAGTTTCTTTCCATTGCATTTAATTGGGAGTTTCCCCACAACCTGTGTGGCAGTAATAGGCTTAGAGTCTTATTTGTACAGTAATGCTTGATTTCCTTGTTTCTCCCCTTCTTCCTTTCTCTTCCCATGGTGGCACATTATTGTTTCAAACCACTGATCTTTGCTGTGGTCTCTTGTTTCCCACAACTTGCATTGCTGGGATGTTTACTTCCTGGATTTAATTCTAATTTAGCTACTACACTAATCCATAAATAAATCTTTTTCAGTTCAACTCGTTCCCTTAGCCCTATACACCACTGTTTACACTAATTTAAATAGGCAGGATATTAGATTAAAGTTAATTGAGGGAGTCAACACACTAATTCAGTTTCTACAGGTTTGCACCCCTGAAGAAAATATTAAGAGCAGCCATATAAATTTCCATTTCTCATAGTCAGAGTGAGGGAGAATACATTTGAAGGGTAGCCCACTATTAGGTTTTAGAAACCCAAGTCATAAGTTTCTCAAATAGTCAAACATAATGTAAGACAACACAGGCAGTTAAGCTTAATT
The DNA here is from genome assembly GCF_000691975.1 of Corvus brachyrhynchos. Lineage (NCBI taxonomy): Eukaryota > Metazoa > Chordata > Aves > Passeriformes > Corvidae > Corvus > Corvus brachyrhynchos. The sequence continues at coordinate 1,243,657 of NW_008240122.1, read as the reverse complement.
CTCTTGCTTTCCCACTCTAAGACTCAGGAAAGCTGTCTGAACATAGTTGGAGAAATTACAGGTTTCCATGAGAGCAAAACACAACATATTATCCAAGTGTAACAATCCGCACAGTACTTCCAAACAGTACAACTAAAAATAAAAAAGGAAAATAATTCTCAACAACTTGAACTAAATGCTTTGAATGTTGTTTTTTAAAGATACAAGGCTGAATTTTTAAAACAGCTCATCTAGTAGTTCAATTTCCAGCTGCCAAGTTATTTAGACTGTTAGTGTAAACTTTCACCTATGACCATGCACACATATAATTTAAAGTACATAAGAATTTTTCTAAAAGCCACTAAACTAGTGTTTAGTGATATCTAAACAATAAAAACATCATCAGATTAATATAGGAAAAAAACCCTCAAAACAACAACAAATACCACCACCAAAACATTTGAAAAAATTATGTTCCACAGGCTTTTTTCATCTGAAGATTACCTGTGCTCTGTGTGGGCTGCAAGTTCTAGGTATTTTCTTGCACTGTGAGGGCACAGAAGACTATGACAAGGATATGGATGCTGGTGGGTATTTTTTTGTGATTTAACTCTGGCACTGAGATGGCAGCTTCCTGCAATAATTTCATTATGTTCTGTATTGCACTGGTGCATAAGACTAACTCCAGCTGTGTATTTAATTTCTGTTTTTATGAGTTACAAGAAAACATAGCAATGGAAAGAGTACAGAGCTACACATAAAACACAGATCAATACCTGTGAAATGTCTCCTTTTGTAAAATGAAAATCCACTTTTGACTACAACAGCCTGGAGCTCCCAGAGCTGAAAGCCACATGGAGTCACACCCCTCTCCTTTTAAACTGCTACCACCTACCTTTCTTTCATGTCTCCCTGTAAAGCTGACTTACACCAATTAATAATGTGACCCAGGATGAAAGTCAGCAGTCAGTGTCAGGAAATCAAATTCTGAACTCCTATCAATCGCTTGCCCATAGCCCAGGAACATATTTATGTAATAAATCCACTCACTGTACTACGTCAAATCCTGTTAAACCCCAAATGCTCTGGGGCAGAAGTTGTAGCTTTTCCCTGCCAGGTAGGTGTTTACGAGCCTGGTAGCACCAGAAGCGTTTCTGGAGCCCACAAACATAATTTAGCTGCAGTAATGTGAAATTACTGAGCCTGTCTCGTGCCGACATGTGTTACACGCAATTGTAAAAAGGGAAAAAAGTTTAACAGCTTAGCCACAAAGGAATGTTTATATCTGATTACATTAATTGCTAATTTAATGGTAGTTAATCAGTGGTATGTAATACAAGCCGAGCAGCCCAATGGATTTATTGATGAATGGCATTTAAAGTTGTTGCTGGAAAACCAGTGCAGCAGTTGGATTACACAAGCAGGCACAGAGCCCTATCAAGCAGCAGTGCCTTTGCTAAAGGCAAAGTTCTGCTTCAGCCTACAGTGCTTCAAATCCTGAGTTACCCCAAACTCTCTGAATAATGGGGCAGCAAGAAAGCTCAGGCCCATTCCTGCACAGCACAGAGGAGATCCCCTGGGGTCAGTACCAGTGAGTGCCACACTGCTGAGATGAGCTCTGAATTTCAGGGAAAAGCAGGGACCCTCCACAAGCCTGTGTGCTGCTCCTGCCTGCCTTCTACCACCGGGACAAACATCACCAGGCCTACAATTTGAACCCCCTTAAAAACTGGAGTGGGATTTTTACTCTGTGCTCCACACAGCTATAAGTCTACAAGCTACAAGGAGCACACCTCTTCCCCACTGATGGCAGCAGGGCTTGAGAGATGGATGCAGCCCCAGTGCAAATGCAGCATCACCTCCCAGTGTGTGAGCCTGCCTGTTCCTGGGCTGAGGGGGTTCAGTTAGGGGCAAGGGAAAGAAAGGTACAGTTGCCTTATCCCCTATGGCAAGTATTGGTTTGCCTGGATGCACACTCTTCAGCCCTCCAAACCTCACCCATACAGCTTCCACGTACCATGGAGCTCGTTTTCCTTAGCATGAAATATGAGCAAAGAGAGTCTGTGAAGCAGTGCTGGAAGCAGATTCTCATAGAGCGCATCTATGCCCAAGATTAAAAAGCAGAGAAAAACTTTTAAAGAAGATCAGACTGAAGCTTTTTACTCACAGAGGCTTCTTGGAGAGGCTGCTGCTCCCTGCTCTCCCCAGAGTGCTGCAGCATCCAGACATCCATCCTCAGCCTCCTGACCCTTTGGACAGCTGAAATCATCGTGAATTTTTACTCCTGACTTGGTTGGGATGAGGCCAGCTGCCAAGTGAAAAGCATCTGTAAAGGAGTAAAAAGTTGGAAATTATGTCAGTTATTTATTAATGGGAGGCAGTTTACTGAATGCTGCCAAAATTTAAGAGCTTCTGTTTGTCTGCAAGCTTCAGTTCCTTCTTGTGCAACTGTCAGGAATATGTCCAACATTGCCTATTTCATGAGCAACCTCCTTTTATCATTTAACTGGAAGATTTCAAAGATACAAGATGGTGAGTTTTCAGACTATTAGCAATGACCACAAGAAGAGTAGGTAAAGAAAAACTATTTTACTTGGAGAGATCTGCCAAATAAGGTGCCTTTTCACCCATCACTATAGTAATGGGGCATTGGAGGAAGGCATGCTTGAAACATAAAACCTCATCACAGCCTTGATATTGTATTAAATTCATCCTGAGAGTATTACTGCAGGAAAAGCAGAAAAACTAGCATGGCAATAACTTCTTGTTCAGAATTAAGTGTGAGCCAACCCTCAGAGGAGACAGTCCATTAAATCATCTCTCAGCTCAAGGGGAGGCATGGGGAGCCTCAACAGGCTTCCAGTTCCTGATGGAAATAGTAAGTGATGCTAAACCAGTTGCACCCTCCTGCAGCTATTTATTTATTTATTAATAAAATCTGGCTTAACATTATAACTCATGGAAATTCTGCATGCATCCTCACAAAACTCAGTTGCTGTTACCCTCCTTGGCAGCCCTGATGAGACTGGTGCATGTGGGACATGTGCACTTCCAAAGGACTGGGAGAGGCAGGATGAAAATCCCCTTCCTTCTTAGGCACTGAGAAGCCAGATATGTAATCCACTACACATCTACGCGTCCTCTGTAATCAATAGCCCACAGATGAGGTGGGATGAGACCCTGGTCATGTGCTCTTTCCTTATTTCTGGATTTAGTTGGAAGAATCACCCATGGGAAATTCTCTTCACCAGCTGTTAAGGGCCCAGACCTGACTAGCAGGAGGTGACACCATTCCCTTTTGGGTGGGTATCACTCAACCTTATGCCCTTTCTCATTGTGTTCTTCCTGAGGGCCACAGCTGGGAAAGCACACAGGCAGCCACAGGCCCCGAATCAAAAGGAAGTCAAAATGCATTTGGAGTTAAATGTCAAATGAGAGCAAAACTGCTGAGGTGTGCAAAAAAATGCACATCAAGCTTGCATTTCCCAGAAATAAAGAGATATTTCTCATCTTCCAGGATCCACACATAGCACGGAATTAAGGTCCCCAGCAGCATTGGACAGTAAGCATCTCTCTTAACAAGTTTACTCGGACCAGCAAGATAAGCAAGTTAAGGATGGGCTTTCCCCCTTGTCTTCCCTCCAACTGACAGCACCCTTCCTCGGAAAGTGCAGGAGCAGAGGGGGAATGTCATAGTGTTCTGTGGGGAGCTGGGGCTCAAGAAAGAGAAACACTGAATAATTTAGGTGGGAAAAGACCTTTAAGATCACCAAGTTCAACATCCTTAATTTTGGGTGAATCCCAGAGGGATGCACTCTGGCAGCTCACATCAGCGGAGCGTTGCTGAAAGCAGCAGGACATAAACCTACCTTGTCCCACAGCCTGACAGGACCCCACTGATCTGTAGCCAAGAAGCTTTTTAGTAGCATTGCCAATGTTTATCATTAACGTGAAAGGTACAAACAGCATTGCTCACCCAGGACAGGAGAACCGAGTTCTGTACATAGCTCTGGCAGAGCAGCCCATGAAGTCATTCGGAAGAGAAACATTCAAATTAAACATAGGAGGCTTTGCATTTGTGGAGCTGGAACCAGCTACACTGTGAGCAAAGTACACTGCAAACCTGTGTGTGCAACTGCACCGAGTGCTTACAAATGTGTGTTCTGTGACCCTATAGATGGAGACAAACATCAACTGGGACCTTTTACTTTCTTCTTGGCTCTTCCCCTTCATTTGCCATTCTTGATGTGCTGATCTTATTCCCAGCACTGGATATTTTTGAAAAGAACACTTGGTGTTGATGGTGCTGGTCACTTCAGAGGCAAGAAGGAATACTCCATACCTAGGAGGGTTTGTCGCTTGCTGATTTCCAGAGCTGATTTTCTATTTCTTTCCAGCTCTGCACATACAAAAAGCAGCAGTGCTAGGCACAGACCATGCTGTGGAATTTGTTGCTGGTCCGGTATAAACAGCCTGTCCTGTGTATTGACCTAATGTAAACAGCCAGTAGCCTGTATAAACAACCAGCAGTTGAGCTCAGGCTAAACGAAACCCCAAAGTATGTTTGAGCAGCAAGAAATCAAATGTCAATACATATATTTCCAACTTGCAAGCTGTTGTTCTCTGCTTGCCAGAGAGAATTATCTTTTTTGAAAATTTCTTGGAAGTTTGGCATTGTGTTGTTTGTTTCTCCAGAAAACAGGGTTACCAGGAGGACATTGCAGCTGTCCCACAGTCCTGTGCCCTTGGCTGAGCTTCTCTGAAAATGGGGCTTCCAGGGGATGAAGAAACACAGCAACACCAGACAAAGGAGCCTCAGGGGGAGCAGATACAACCCCAACATCCCAAAGGAAATTCTGCAAATTTCAGAACTTCCCCTTGGAAAAAGCTAAGACAAAATTATTTGTTAGACCATATTTGCATACATGAGTATCCATATAGTCATCTTGAAGAGCAAGACCGTTGAAAAGTTGTCTTATTTCTGAGAAAACTCCTCTTTCTTCAGGGTAAAAAATTATCAGAAAGCAGCATCCATTCCAGAATTCTGCCCACTTCTTTTTTACCTCATTTGTGAGGTACAAATCTCTTTGAAAATCCCAACCATTCTTACAGACATATAGGAAATACTCTTTAAAATTCAATTCAGAGATTAACCTTTACTCTCAATTTGACCACAAGAGTATTTTGCTGCTTTTCTCAGAGGGAAATATTGGACTGAGCTGAAATGAAATGGAAAGGGTGAAAGAGAAGGGAGGGGGTGAAAAGGGTAAACAGAGCGGAAAGGGGGACCCTCATATAGATATACTTAGTAACGGCAGGGCAAAAAAAATAAATAGGTGCAGTTATTTCGTGTGGCTGAGAGAAACTACAGAAAGAAAGCAAGCCTTTTATCTTGAAATAATCCATCTGACTTCAGCCCACCTTGGCAGATAGCTGTTTGCTCTCCAAGGAGAAAGGAACCAGATGGTTCTCATATTTCTAATGGCTGCGTATCTACATGACAAACACCATCTCGGAGGTTAGCAGTAAGTGCTGGAAGCTTCATCGAGTGTGTGAGAGGAGCAAATGATTAAGAGAACATCAAAACTGTCTTGTCTTTTTTTTTTCCCCTTCTGTGGTTTTTTGAGGGGTTTTGTTGGGTTTCTGTTGCTTAGTTGTTTTTTTTCCCCCTCCCCTAAACTAGTCCAGAATGGGAAGCAGCCTCCCAGCAAGGGCTGCACATCAGACACCCAGGCTGCATCTGCACCTTCACGGAGTGGATGGTGGACTCTGGTTTTATGTCATTTAGCACTTTCCACCAACCGGATTCATTGCAAATGTACAGAGATGGTCCAAAGACAAGCAGTCCGCTGCAACCATGTCCCTTGCAAGACTGTTGACTTTTTGCATCCATACCAAGAGCGAGAAATCAAGCAGAACTCAGCCTGAGGTGA
>NW_008240122.1:1200796-1237694 GCF_000691975.1 Corvus brachyrhynchos | reverse complement strand
GTTGGTGCTAATGCAAAACCAGTGGCGATGTGCTAAATGGTTTAACTGCTCATAAAATGGTGACTAGCCACCTGTCCAGCTTTTATTGGGCAGGGGAAGTTTAGCACTAGTAATAAAACCATACATATTAAGTTACCGTGGCTAGCTCTAAACAAGAGCAGAAAATAAAATTAAAAATTAATTTAAATAATTATGTTACAAATAAGGTGTCAGAGTGGCAAGCAGGCTGGTGCCTTCCCTTTACTGTCCTGACGGACACAGGTTCTCGTTTAGAAGGTTTCACAGCAAATATGACACCACACTACCTTAAAGCTACCTTGAGCTCTGTTTAACTATTCATGGGAATTAATTAAAGTGAACATTAAGAATCCACTTAACCTGAAGCCCATCAGAGTAGCTGCACCATTCCCCCTTGCTTGGTGTAGTAACTGTATTTTCATTACAATAATAAGATTTTGCCTCAAATTGCTGTGATGTGTGAAATAAATGCTCCATGTGGCTTTTGGGAATGGAAACCTATGTCCATCCTACTTTATTTACATTTTCACAAAACAAAACAAAAGAAGTACTCTAAAAATAAACTTACTTGAATATTAACAGGAAGGGAAAAAAATGCCTTTGCAAGTATCACGGGCAGAATGATTACTGCCCAAACGAGACTTAGAAATAGTAAACTAAATTGAAATCTTACACTAACTAACCAGGGCATAACCACTTTTCTTTAACCAGTAGTAAATCCCAGCTCCTTGAAGACTCTGCAGGAGGTGTATAAATTCATATCTGTTAATTACAGCTGCTTCCTATTTCCTCTATAGCAGTAAAAACAGCAAGCTACTGGCCAACAGTAATGATGAGGTTCACCTGAGCAGAGGTATGCTCCTAGGAGGTCACACTTGCAAAAAAATTTAGAAAGGCTCATCAAGGACATCACTCTGAGGAGAATCTGAGTATCTGCATGATTTGCCAACAATAATAGTATCTTGTGTGGGTGTGTGTGTGTATATATAAATATATATATATACATATATATACATATGCACACACTTACTTAGACTGTTCTTTGTCCTTACACATTTTTTTCACATTAACTAACATGGCATTTGACAAGGACTTTGCCAAAGACCTCCCAAACTTGGGAGGGGAGCAAGCAAGTGATGATATTTCACTATTTTCTTGTACAGGTCACTGTGGCCACCGTCTGTGGTTGTTCCCTGTCACAGGCAATATGCCACTCCCTGCAGCTTCTGTAGGGATGGGCAGTCCAGTGCCAGCCAGGCTGGCATCCTGGGCACTAACACCCCAAACTGGCACTGCAAAATGTTGCTTGCAAGCATGACAGAGCTGCTTAAAACTGATTTTATCATATTCTTCACTTCATGGCAAGGGATTTTTTTAACCCAGAATTCCCAAAGGGAGTTTTCAGCAGCATCTTGAATTTGAAATAAATGGATACAGAAGTGATACAGCTATTTTAAAAGAGGTTACTGGTGTTCTAATTATAATTTGTTTAAAGAATGAGGGTACCATTAAGGAACTTTTCTATTATAGGAGCACAGATTTCAGCCATGTGCAACAGTCTTCAAGGTTTTCTGCAGATGAATCAAGTCCTTCTGAATGTCTCAGATGAGCAGGGCGTCAGATAAACATATGTTGTATCAAGCTAAATTGTGCAACTGAAAAATTTTGAGTAATCAGCATGGAATTATCTACTTTTACTCCTCATGCATTATAGAAAGTCAGCATGACACTGTTTCCAAGTTTTAAACCAGGGGTAGCCTTTGGGGACTATTTCAACCTGTAGTGAAGCTTCCTAACACACAGATGTCTTCCCACAGAGCCTAGGAGCTCTGAGGTGCAGGGTCCCAGGATGCAGGAGCAAGAGTTTGACCCCAAACCTCTTTGCAGCACAGGTGTGGCCCCCACACAGGGCAACAAATTAACACACAAAAGAAATTACTGTGGATAAAGATAATCTTGCCACCAGCTTCTTGGGGTTGTACGTGGGTTACTGAATCTCAGTTCTCACCTCAGGAGGATCAGTATTTTGTCCTGACCAGAGACACGAAGGCCAGTCTGTCCAAGCTCACTGCAGGCTTGGGTGATGGTAGGTCTCAGGTGTCCTCAGGATCTGACAACACATACACCACCCTAGTCATACTCAAATCCAATAAATTTAAAAATTAAAAATATTGCAACGATTAAGGAGTGCATTCCACTATAAATGCAGGGGGATGAAGATTTTCATCTCCATCTTTTGCAATCAGCTTTGTGGTTTTTTGCGTTTGTCATTCCAACAGCTTTAGTGTGATGGATGTGCAGCAGAATGTAATGTAAAAGGAGAAGCTAAGTAATGGCAAATCAAGAATAACTGAAATTAAAGCTTGACTAGAAAAGCAAAACTTCCATAATTAAGCTCATTTCAGTATGATGGATGTTTTTGATTTGCACAGACATCTCTGTGAGCATACATCTGGGTAATACCAAACTACTGTCCAGGAAACATGTCAAATGCTTTAGATTAGGGATTATATTTTTAGTCTTCCCTTAGTTCCCTTGTTATACATATCATTTCAAGGCAATTGATTTGCCAGTTGCCATAAACCCTGTTTAAATATTCTCCATGTCTAACAATATTACCAAAGGGAAGCTGAGCACTGAAAACCACCCTGGCCCAGTGTGACCTTTTTTCCCTGGAGCGCCTGTAAAAAGCTGCTCTCACAGCAGCAGCACCTGGCTCTGTAGTGGACTTTGCCAGAACAGTTGGACTTTTAACAATCCAAACAGTTCAGATCTGGTCATGTACATATTGTTTCAGAGGTTTCAATGACAGATCCAAATCTTGAAACTCTATACTGAACATGATGCTTATCATATGGCAAAGGAGTAGAGACTTGTTTATTATTAATAGCAGCCCATATAAACACAAGCCAAGTCCAGTCAGAGATGTTGCTCCCCACCTAGCATTGCTGTAGATTACCTTTGCCTGCTGCTTTTTACATTATCATTATTCATAGTCCTTCATTTCTCTCAGTTGTGAATGACAGACAGCAACAGACAATGCACAAGGGTTTGGAGTGTGGACTTTAAAACATGTGGGAAGCATAGAAATGATATATCTGTGGATACTCCCTGAGAGATCTCAACTCTAACACCACCAGGAGACACTCCAGGCAGTGTGTCCTTTCTGGCAAGGAGGCTGAGGGAGGCAGAGATAGAGCAGCAGGCTTACACTCTTGGAGTCTCGGCAGGTTTTCGCTTGGCAGACACTCGGGGCGTCAGTACAAGTCTGGCCAATGTTACCTGCCTGGATGTGTCTTCTGCCTTCAGTGCATGGAAATAAAGATATATTTTGATCTAAAGATACACATGCATACGTGTTTATACATACATGTACATATGATAAATCCATGGGTTTCCTTCTGGATAAAATATTGGTTTTCAAGCCTAGGCTTGACCCTTTTAATAGGCCCTCTCCTTCATTCTCTGAGAGCCCAACAACTCCTCTGAAACATTTTTCTTCAAAGGACAGCATCTGAACATGTACATATTTATGTCTCCCAATATGTATATATATAAGTCTCTCTGTGTCTCTCTCCACATAAATATATTTAAATTGTCTGAAGTGCTTACTGTCAGCTCTTTACCTGATGTGCACCTCCAACAGAGATGGTGGAAATAAATTGATAATGTCTCATAAGGATCAGATAATTATATATGGAGCTACAAATTCATCCTACTGAATTTTATTTTATAGGCCACCTATCACCTAATGATGATATATCTGAATAGATATAAAGCTTTGAGATAGTAAGGTTAAGCTACCACGCTGAGGAATGCAGTATAAATCTAGATGGGTAGAAAAACAGTCAGATTAGTGATGTTTTACATCTTGTGGAAGACAGAAAAATACACAACAGTAACTTCTAAAAAAGCTGTATGAAGTTCCAGGTTCAAACACTGGCACTCTTGCTCAATTGCCTGTCTTCTTTGAGCCTTTCTACTTATAAATGTTATTGTTGTGTTTGTCTTCATACTTTTGAGAATATCCTTTAAGAGGTCAGTGTGTTCATAAGATATTAGCACAGTGTGTTTAAAAACGTTTTATATTCTGCTATCCATAGGAATAGGTTCTTCTGACAGGTAATCATTTCAACCAAAGCAGATAAACTAGAATTTGCAGAGCTGGCAAGATGCATCAAAAAACTGGATGTTTTAGGAGACAGGCTTGGCGAATATTTTGTACCTTAAATTTCCTTTTATTTATAGCCTGTGATTTGATTACACTGTTGGATACCAATTGTACCAAAAGTTAATGAGCTGTGTAATATCCCATAAAACAACAATCTCATGCAAAATATGTTAGTAAAGGAAACTACAATTGGTGGGAAAAGTTTTTTTTCGCCTTTTTTCCCTAAAATAAATGAAAGGAAATTATTTCAAAGCACTTTTTTGAAATAATGCATAGTTAATAATTGACTATGCAAAACTGCTCAGCATGAGGTAGATTCTCTAAGGAATGGTAGAGTAAGGAGGAAAAAATCCTCAAAGCTAAACAGTGAATTACATGCAGCAGAAGTGGCTGGGGCTCCAAGGACTCTCCCAGGAAGAGTGGGAAGCTGTGTAGAAATGCTTTCCCCTTTCTCCCATGGCTTTTCAGGCAGCAGGTCTCTAACAGCTGCAGCTCCTTCCTTCCTCTGAAAAGGAGCTACCATCTTCCCTCCATGAGAGATTCAGACTGGAGTCCATGTGGCTGCTGCAAGACATGCTTTTGTCATGCCCAAGGTGAAATGAAGTACATCTGGGATTTTGTTTCCCCGGACTTCCTCCTGCCGTGGGTGGCTCTGCACCTGCTGCCTGGCACGGGGGAGTACATGTCATGGGCAGCGCCTGCACCCTGGCCCAGCAGCACTGCAAACAGGCTGCTCAACATTTGTTCGGAACACCTTACTCTGTATCTGGACATTTCTAAGGTAGTAAATTCTACCCATCATTGCTGCAGGGAAAAATCACCAGCTTTCTTCTCCAGATGACTTATGGGAAGAAGCTTGAGCTGAGGATGCTCAGACGAACAGAATGCCTAGGCTAGAGAAAAGATAGTTTTTCCCATTCAAACAGCCCAGACCAAAATATTCTCTCAAACACCTAATTACTCTTATTAAGGTAACATTTTGATTTGAAACATCTGCAGGTTCTTGAGACCTGACTGAACCTGACATTCTCAACCTTTGGCAACTGTGTTACGCCTGGCATGCATTTGTGCATACATGTGCCTTGGGGGAGAGGCAAGGAAGGGCTGAGTGCATCCCGGTACAGTGGGATCCCTCTCCAAACTCCTGCTGGGTATAGAGTACCAGCAATATCCCAGTCCCTTTGTTTGTGACAGTCCTGATGGCCACACAGAGCAGGACTCGCTCCACAGGTTTGAAGAATCCATGTTATACTTCCAAAAGGATTTCCACAGAGATAATTTCTTCCCTTTTACCCAAAAGAGGCTACTGCCTCCCTTTACCTCTGCTGGATGACAAATCCAGGCTGAAACCCATCTGGCTGCTGCAAAACCAGATTCCTGCATTTCCTTCCAGAACAAATCAGGTATCTACCAGCATTCTCCTTTTCCAAGATCATGAAGGTTTTGATTACAACAAAAAAAAAAGAAACCAAAAAAATGCCCCCCCAAACCCCATCCTCAAAAAAACCGTACAAAAACAACAAAAACAATGGAACAACCCTACAAAAAAAAACCCTATAAATTAACAGCAAAAAGATATTCTAACACAATGATAATTAAAAGCCCTATGAAATAAAGGCATTTCTGAATAACTAGGTTCTTCTCTGGTTACCATAAAAGCATACCTATGGCTAAGTCTTTGTACAAAAATCCTTGAGGAGGAAAAGATATATTCTCAACAAAATAAAATGTTGTCAGCTCTTTAAGCTTTAGTGGGAACTGAAAACGTCAAGCTTATATCTGTTAGGCATTATTTAAATTGAAATATGGACCTTCCTCAGTCTTCAAAGTACTGCACTTCAGGTGATAATGATGGATTAATGTTGAGAGAAAACGACCTAGCAGGCTGTTAGTTACTTTTTTCAATTGAATGGGAGCGCACCAAATTCTTCATCCATCTGCCAATTGGAGACAGCTGAGAAATGCCGACTGTGCTCTGCTACAGGGTTTGTACATAAATATTCACTGATGAGCACATTAAAATATGGGAAAGCAGAGGAATAGTTTGTTTGAATTCTGCTGCATTTAGTCTTGTGTTCAACCAGCTATATATTTCTAAACAGTGAGGGTTTACAAGTTCAAAGAGCTGCCCCCTTCACAGTCAAGTTTCTTATAAGTTTCTTATAACATCACACAAATTCATTTTACAAGGCAACTCTGTTACTCCAAGATTAATTCAGTGCCCTTTAAACTGTGGGAGTTGTATTCAAATGTGGTTTAGATTAAAGTGATTTAGCATTATTCCAACATCCAGCAACATGAATGTATGTTTTCAATGGATGAATCTGAAATCAGCTGTTCTGCATTGTTAAGCCTCCTACAACAAGCTGTTTGGATTGCTGGCTGCTCAGCACCCCAAAGGGACAGATTAATCTCTGAACTCTGTGGCTGACTCATATTTAGAGTTCTCAAGCGTCTGCTGCTCATCTGGGCAGCCCTCAGACAAATAAGACAATTTACAGGAACCAATAACAAGCAATTCCAGACACTGGTGAATTGGAGGTAACTCTGGCCCTAGGCAGATGCAGAGACCATAGCTGCACCTTTTGCTTTCTAAAACCCACACCTGAGGCTGTGGGAGTCATCCTCCCTGAGCAGGAAATGGTCATCTGGAGTATGAAGGACACACACTCTCACCAAAGTAGTGAGGATTTTTCCTGAACCATGGCATGTGCCAGGCAGTCCAGCGTGATGCTGGGAAGAGCACATTCACTGGAAGTGTAGAAAAGAGCCAATGAATGCACGCTGTGAGACACCCCAGCAGCAGCAGCAAGAACAGAGGTACAACAGCAAACCCTTCATAACATCATTAGTCATAAGTAATAAAGTAGGAACAAAAGTCCCCTTTCATTCTGAAGGGAACAGTTAGCTTTTCCACTTCAGAGACCAGAGAGAGATGACTTTTGTTACCTGGAGCACTGAAATGTGCAGGAAATGGGGCTCTGTGGATCACTCAGGCATTAAGCCTGTGAACCTGAGATCTCTTCCAGAGAGACAAGTAAAAAGCATGAGAAAATAAATGTAATTCAATAATTCTCCAGAAGAGAAAAGCTTTGCCTCTGCTTGTCAGTGAAACCCAACAGTAATGGCAGGTGCATGAAAAGCTAATTCATGAATAAAGGAGAAGCAGGGACACCTTACTGACACATTTTGGTCAAAATGTGAGAGGGAGTCCTCTAGATAATTGGTAAACAAATTAACTAGCCTGTTGATAAAGAAGTAGTTTGAATTCAAGGAGGTTGTTGTTTCAAATCATATTACCTATTATCATTTTCTGCTTAAAAGAATTTGTATTTACTAGTGCAAATGTGCACCACACAGTTGCTTACTGCAGTCCCTGTGAGTAGGAATGCATCAGTTTGAGAACTCCAGGAAGAGCATCTTTCCTGGAGGTGAGAGTAAGGGGTTTCCCATGGGTAAGTCAGCAATTGCACTGCTTTTCTTCTGAACCTGATGCCTTACAAAGGTTTGCTCACTGCAGACATGGGACATGGGACAAGACTGATGCAGTCAGACCAAGGTGCTGGTGGCTCTGATGCAGCCTGCAATGGAATTCAGAGGCAAGATACCTGGTTGTCAAAGCAGGTGGAGATGTGCTCCAGTATTCAATGCAAGGATTCCTTCTGTAGTCCTTGTTCAGCCTTTTAATGATCCTGTTAATAATTAATGGCAAACAAGTTTCTAGTGAATAATATAGAATCAGTAGAAAAAAAACGGAGCAATAAACATGAATTATCACACAGAGGGGGAAGTTTGGTACCCTGTCCTTTACTGTGATTTTTCCGAAATGATTTTTTTTCATGCACAATGAGTGATTGCAAATCAAGCTAAGGGGAAAATACCCAAGCCATAGACAAGACTCCCAGAATCTCTTTTTGATTTCTCACAAGTGTTTCTTGAAAGAGACTTTCAAATTCTAATAACCAACTGTTAGTAGGAAAGACAGGATAAGGAGTAGACAGGAATATTTGCAGATTATGGAATTTCTTTGGGGTGGTGAAAATCATATCTCACATCCCTGAATATATGCATAGGATATGCTAATCATATAGTCCTTTAAGCTGACTTGTACCCATGCTGAGACTCCTGCTACATCCAGTTACAGCAAAGAGATCCTAGGGTTCATGTCCTCCATGCTCCAGGACACCACAGCCTCATATTTCATGGTTTTAGAGAAGAGGTGGAGATGGGAAAGGTAAGAGTAGAAGGCCACCAAGCTGAATATGGGCTTTTACTAGGCAGAGGGGAGGTCACTGTATCCCTTAGGGGATCACTCAGCCACAGGGTAGATGAGACCAGAGGCTCAGTTTCAGTTTTCCCTTTGGCAGGATATGCTTGGAGGAAACACGTGTGACCCCATCTGTGACACAGTCCACACACCGCACTCTTTCAGGAGTAGTGGCAACACCTTAATCTCTCCTAGGATCAGAAAGGAGACCACAGTACTAAGTTAGTCCACTTAAAGGGTGGCAGAAGGACGGGGAGAGGCAGAAGAAGCACCCCCAAGGCTACACTAGAAACTGTGGGCAGGAATGAAAGGCACCAGCCTTGCTCAGTGCTAAAGACAGCACAGATAACACAGGGCAGGGCTAGGAGTCTGGCTGAGCTCCTCAGAGGAGAGCAAGAAACACAGGCCATCATTCTGCCATGTCTATCCCCGCAGTTTGTTAGGCTAAAGTGCCCCATGGATGTCAGCACACTGCCTCAGGACCTATCTGTGACCTCCCAAGGGTCAAGCAAAGAAAGAAGTCAAGCCCCAGCTGTGACCAGAACACTAGTTTCTCTAAGAATAGCAATGGGAATCAAGAACAGAGTTCTTTTCTCCTATCAACAACTTTTCTCAGATTTGATACAGTAACCTAACTGCTCTCATACTTCCACACCCACCACAGTCACCAGGGGAGACCTTCTGGGGCTGTTAAAATGTTGAACTTTCAGAGTAGATCTCACCAGAACAGTGTAGGATGGTCATTTCTATGTGCTGGAGAAAGATCACAGTCTCAGTCAGGGATAAACTTGCCTCTGTGGCTGGGCCTGTGTTTGCATTTTTGTTCTGATTTCTTACCAGGACTCCCTCACCCCTCCTGCCCCCAGGTCACTCCTCCAGCAGTTGCAACAGTAGGAGCATTTTCGCAGACCACCAAACTGTTCACAGCTGGTGCCTTATCACATGGATGCTTTCCCCACTTTTCCCATTGCTATATTTAATGCAGCTTAAGTATAGAATTGGATATCTGCAATATACTCGGCTCTGACAAGTTTTGTAGCTCCCATGTTTTTAACTGTCTGAGTTCTTTATGACATTACCACTTTTAAAAACCTTTGATTTCAAAATAAATGTGAAATATAGCTGGCATAAATACTACCCTGGAACAATAAATAAAATCTGTGCAGCAATGACAATTTTGTTCCTCCCAGCTGTGTGGATATTCCTGTGGGAGTTGAGCAGGCATAAGTTAGAATAGCCTTAAGGCAGCTCTAATATGCACCTAGGATGTTGATGGGTTGCATGGCTGGCACAGGAATAGAAGAATTTCAGGATTACCATAGTTACAGTTTACTCACCATCCCTGGCCCTACACAAAGCACAAATCATGAGTAACTACGGGTGAAAGCCAGAAACTTTAATATAGAATTAAATTATGGCTAGCAAGAAACAAGAATCAGAAGTTTGGCAATTAGATCAGCTTACATAATCTCCTGAAAGCCCAGCTGCTTAGCAGAATTATCCAAAGTAAACTACAGTCGGTATTCCTTCTTTTTCTTAAAGAAAAGAATTCTTTTTAAAAATAACCAAAAATAATCCCTGTGTACAGACTTTGTTCCTAATTGCACTTGCCCGTTTATTTTCACCCAAACAAAACTCTGTTCAGTGAGAGGTCTTGGACACAGTCGTGAATTATGTACTTTTCTGTCATACATTTTAACTTATAACACTATGTCACTCATTAAAAAATAAGCATTTGTCCTGTGCCTAAGACATAAGCCCTTGATGTAATGACAAAATCAATACATTCTATTCCATAGAGGACATGCAAATAGGAAGGAAAAAGATTCTGAGTAAATGATTTTTTTTAAAGGCAAGTGTGGACAAAAGCAATGAGAAATGTCTCAGCCATATTATTTCCACTGCCCTAAATTGGCTTAGACTGTATGACTCTGAGTGTTAGGCTGACAAGAGGCTGGTGAACCTTGGAAGACCCAGGGCTTATTTTAGCTTTGAATTTCAATTTGGAAGTGAAACCTGATACTGAGCAAGTTTCACCTGGTTTAAGGTTTCACTGGAAAAGGGGCTGAGGAAGTGCAGGTAGCTGTCAGGAGGCAATTACAGAGAGAGAGGTGAGGTTGTGAGCAGCTTGCCACTGCAAACAGCACAGCACTGACAGGTGAGGAGCATCCCTAGCACTGAGCACACAGTGCTGCTCTGTCTAACAGGGACATGCAGCAACCAGGCTCAGCACAGGGGGCTTGGTGCTCTTTAGCCAAATCTGTCTGTCTGGGACCTTTCTAAATGGCAGGGAGGCAAAACACTGCATCCTGTGTCAGAAGGCACAGCAAGACTCTGCAGATTTTCCCACAAATATTGTCTGCCCTGAAGCCCCATTCCAAAAAAAAGTTACGGGATGATAAAGTGTTTGTCCGCTAGTAAGATAAATGCACAACAGCTGGAATGTGAGACCTGGCACCAGAGGGCTTTTGCCAGCAGGCCAAGGAAAAGTGTGCAAAGCAAGTAGGAATGAAATTACATGCCTTGTCTGTCCACACTGTGTAAGAGTGTAGGGTCAACTAACTGGAGTGACAGATCAGCAATTTGTCATTGTAAGGGAAGCAGTTTACAAAGAGCATCAAAATCCTTGAAAGATGTGTAACACATTGATTGAATTCCCTGAATAATATTTTACCAGTAAAAAAAAAACCAAAACAAAGACAAGTGAGATTAATTATTTACCCACTTCCCCCAAAAAATCATGAAGTATTACAGCTGCTTCATTCCACCCTTCCCAATTACTGATTGTTATCAGCAGATTAAAGTGCTTCCAGCTGAAAGGCTAATTAAATGATTTCATGTTTTCTGCCTGTCCCTGATGACAGGGAAAGTCTAGAGCCAAGGGAAGCACAGCTATAAGTGATGGGAAGGATTACTGGCAATGCTGTATGATTCCCAATGAAAGAAAATGCACTGGCCTTCAGCTCTCTGTTCCACTCTCTTACATCCATGTACTCAAAAGCTGCAGTGTCTGTCCTCCAGATGCTAGTGCTCCTTTGTCACAAGCTCTCCCTCCTCCCTGTTAAATATTTCCTCTTCTCTCCATGCACAGATCTTATTCTTAAAAGAATTCAATTGTAAAATGGAAAAGGTTGGGAACAAGACCTGCTTTTGCAGGTACAAACACAAGGCAGTTTATGCTGCAGCTTTTCAGGGAGCACACTTTTATTTAGTACTGTAGCACTAAAGCACTGCAGGCAGAGAATCGCATCCCAGGGGCTCTGTACAACCAGCTACTATTAGTTTTATTTTACATTTTCCAACCATTTTCCATATTTGACCATGTGAAACTCTTAATCACTGGATCAGAATAAATGCAGAGATGATACAGGTAAATTTTTCCTACGCTCTTCACTACCCACTGTAAACTACCTACATATTTATAAAAATTATCTAAAACTGTCTAATCGGATAAGAGTTCACAAATTCACAAATGAACAAAACTCCTTTCTGGCAGACATAGCACTGTGTATGTTTTGGACTAACATCTAGTTGTCTGCATGTTTTATATGTGTGTATATATATACACACTCATGTATCAGTCCAAAACATTCTCAGCCTGCATACGAATATCATCCTGGTTTTAATTTTGAGGAATATGTTGTTTTATTTTTACTCTGGTTTCCTTCTCCCTTTTTTTTCATCTTTTTTTTTTTCCCTTTGTTTTTGAAACTGCTGCATTTATAACAGAACATCATCTTTTATGAAAAATGGGAAAGGTCCACAAAGGAACACTCTGGACTAAGTAAAATAAGCTTTTGATTTGAATGAAGGTCTGGTGCTGTATGTACTTTATTTCATGTAGCAGAAGGTCTGGTGAATGTGTGAAGCCAAGCATATATTTCGGTAGTTTAATATTGAAAAAGCCAGATTCTTCATATAAATTGCATAGCTTTCATTGAAACAAGACCAATATTGCACCAATTCAGAACCTGCTCCAGATCAATTATATATAACCTGTCCAAATATATATATATGTTTATATATATATACATATACATACGTACATGCATTCTTATGCATGAATAAAATAGATGCTGGAATAATATTGATATGATTATTTGATACATCTGTGGTTTCTGAGTTTTTCAAACTATACGGTTCAAAGCAGAGCCCAAATTCAACATTCAAACAAAAAACACGCCCTCTTACATAAAATATTTGTGACACATGTTCAGTACAAGTACACATCCCTCCCAAAAATCCCCTGTTGTGCTTCAGTGCTTATCATGGGGCAGCAAGCATCCCATAGGGCTGCCCTGCTGGGGGATCAGACCATGGCTTACTTTCACCAGCGTAGAAGTAGCCAGATCCCAGGCTCCCAAGAGCCCCAGCCCAGACATGAGCAGCGTGAGGACTGGGAGGGATGCAAGGGTCTCCACAAAAAGCCCTCACATACTCTGAGCGCAGCTGAGGCACAGCAGCCTCACTGCCCTGCCGCCAGTATCGTATAAACCAGGCAAATATTACTCCTGACATAGGTTCAATATAATCTAAAAAAATCCTTAAAAAAAGAAACAGCACAAAAAAATAAACATTTAAAAACCACTAGGTCTATATTTTGCCTGAAAAATAAATGTTATTTGCACTCCGCTACAAGATGTCATCATGACTGTGGCACGGTGCATAATGACAGAGTAACTCCGAGCTGTCATCAGAGATGATCCAAAATAAGCAGCACACTGCAAATCCACAAATAGAAAAATTAGGGCTTTCACTTTTTTTTTTCCCCCGGGACCTAGCCTTAAAATTGGGCTGAAATTACCTTTATCAGCATGGCTTTGAACCCCTGACTTAAACAGGTCAATGGGAGTGAGGGGAAAGAGCAAGCATCTCTTACCATCCTTCACTGCCATCACTCTGGGATGCCAGCTATTTTCAGCATGTGAGGTGAGAACCAGGGAGAAGTTAAAGACCTTGAAACACCACATCTAGATCCTAATATTCCACAACAGAGAGGCCACACAAGAGTTTCAGAGTCAGATTACAAGGCAGGTGCTTGCTCATTGTCAGCCTTGGACCCATCAGACCGACCAGGGTTTCATGGCCACACCGACCTTCACACCCCTCCTCCGCTGCCAGTAGTCCTTGATGCCTCACAGGCACCAGCTGCATCCAAGCAGCTTCTGGAAGCGGGATGAGAGAATTTTTGAATGCAAAATATCTCTTTACTTTTAGATCTATCTATGCTAAATGTTTTAGGTAGAAATTTTTTGTTGAAATGAGCATTTGCAAGGACCTGAGGCCAAAATGTCAGGGGGCAATTTTTACAGTTTGGTATGAGGTTGAATCCTGCTCATGGTACAATATGGTCCCTACCCTTAACTCCCACAAACTTCATGAGGAATTGAGTAACGTATGCTAGAAAAAGCGGCAGTGTCTTCTAATTAGATCCTAATGGGAGCTATTTTCTGGAAACTGCATTTAAATTCACCATAAATTAAGTTGTTGATAATACAAGGTATTTTCTTTTGCTTGTAGTAAAAGAGTGAAAGGTTACAAATTTGATGGTTTCCAGCCAAGCAGCTCTTTTATACCTTTACAGCTTTAAGGCTTCAGCTCTGCAGAGGCAAAGCATATGTTTAGCTTTATTGCCTTGACTCCAATGTGGTTACTTACCGTATCTAAAACTTAATCAATTAAATAAGGCTTTGCCTGGTTGAGATTAATTCCCACATATGTATTGTCTGGGACACGCAGTATATTTTATTTTATGAGAAACAATTGCTATTTTAATTTGATGATTTGATTTTTAAAAATATTGACAGATGTGCTTTTCAGTAAATGCAGAAACGCATCACAAGAATTTATTCTTCAGTTTTGGATTTTAGCCCTGTTAACATCAGCCATGCTACTTACATTAAGTAAGGTATAAGGCAGGGAAGAATCAGATATAGGGTCATTGAGTTCTTTCTGGAAGCTTAATTTCGTTTTAGGGACACCATGTAACTACCTGCAGTCACGGAGAAGTAAAGCACTAAAGATAAAACTTCAGTGTCGAGATCTTCTCAGCTGGATGCACTGTGCTTTCTTTACTTTATCGTTGCTTGTGTTAAAAAAAAGAAAAAGTATTCTTTTGCTTCCTGTGAATTTTTTCTTAAACTTTTAGTGACGAAGCTATGCCTAGGTATTCACGTTTCATTTTGATGTCATTTATCTGTTTATTTTCAACATCCACTTCAGTCGACTATTTTATTCTCCGAAAAAACGATGGTACATCAGTCATTTTTCCCCACTCAAAAAGCAATTGGAAGCCTGACAAAGGCAAAAAAGATGCAAAGTACATCCAACTGATATCCTCGTCTGTCTGTCAGGCATCAGTCCTGGCACTGGTGTAGCTGGGCCACCAACCCCCCAGAGGAAAGTCGTGTTACACAGCGACACCTCTGACAGGGACACTGTCACTGCCCCAGGGTGCTGTCGACCTGCAATAACAGCGGGAGGAGGAAAAGCAGTAAATCGGGTGTCAGAGGAAAGGGGATGTCTGCGAAGCTCTTGGAGGGTGCCACAAGTTAAGAAAGGGCTTGCAATAACCCTTAGAGCTTTTTGGGCTCTAGTGCCTGCATGAGGAGAATCACTTTCAAAGGCGAGTTTCAAAGGCAAGAATCATAGAAACATAGAATCATAGAATGTTAAGGGGTTGGAATGGACCTTAAAGATCATCCAGTCCCAACCCCCTCTTTCCATGGGCAGGGACACCTCGTACCAGACCAAGTTGCTCAAGACCATGTCCAACCTGGCCTTGCACACTGCCAGGGTTGGGGCATCAACATCGCTGGGCAACCTATAAAGCAAAGCAGGTTACAGCTCTCCTTGGGAATAGCAAGAAGCAGTATTTAATGGCCTGTGCCTACTGGAGACTGGATTAGAGGAGCCTCCTCAAGCTTCAGGCAGCATCTGAAAGCTAAAAAAAGGTTCCCAGAAGGGCACATAACAGGGTTATTGTGTCCTGTGTCATCTCCTGCTGGCCCAGAGTGGGATGAAATCCCCCTCCAGGGCATGGCCTTTCCCCAGAGTCCACCACCAAACCATCTTCTCTTAGGGAATCAAAACCCCAAGGAATTCTAGGCCAACAGCAACTGGGCTTGGTCCCTGTATCTTAACATCTGGCATTCACAGGGAAGCTGTTTCCGTGTCCAAAACTGCAGATTCAAACTCTTAACAGCCACAGTGCCTAAGTTTATAAACCTGGACTTTCAAAACACAATACAGGCAGCAACTCCTAGAAACTGTAGATTCCCACTGAGCATTTTAATATTTGTAAACAATAACAAAAGCTTATGGAGTGGTCCTGGCAAAAAAAAATATGCTTCCAGGAGAAGGGAGGAGGTTAGGAGAGTTGACAAGCAGAGAGAAAACAGCTCCCAAAATCTTTCAGCAGAAATTAAATAAATAAACAATAGTCTTTGATTTTTTTCTGGGATTTTGTCAAAAAATTATTTATTTGGGTTTTTGTTTAGGCATGACCAAAAATCCCCAACAACTTCTCAACATTTCCAGCTTTCACTTTTTTATTTCATGGAAACCTTTTAAAAAATTATGAGCATACACTTCTTGTAAGAAAGAATTCAAGGGAGAACTTTGTCCATCTCTAGGGAGCATCCAGTAGATGTTTCATGTCCTTATTGCATAATGAAAAAGAATAAGTGCCAAATGTAATAAGTAAGCCTTGATTTTTGCAGGCAAAAAGTTTTCTTGCCAAGTTTCACACTGGAACCAACTGCAGCTCTCTCATATATTTTCTTCTTGGGAATTTTTGCAAATTAGAAGAATAGAGTTTTCATGCAAGTACCACCTGCTGATTTTGTAGAAAAAAGGAAAAACTCAAGTTTGACATATGACCTCCAAAAATTTTTCTTTTTATGAATAAAACAGAAAGCACTTCTCTATCACCATCACATCCCAAGCCAATATAATTCTCAAAAAATTAGAGCATTTTTTCTTGTAACTGAAAACACTCTTGGGCTGATCCCACAGAAGCCACATGCAACTGTTAGACAACTTTTGTCTCATACTTTCAAACAGAAGTCAAGAAAGAAGTAGTACTTTTTCTTAATTATTTTAATGTGATACAGGAATTAACATTTTAAAAATCCAGTGTAATTACTTTTTTTAAATGCTTGTGCAACTAACCAATTGTAAAAATTATGGTTTTTTAAAAAAGATTAGCAGACTGCTCAGGGTCTTTCTTGATTAAAATGTATTATGTTGAAGTTTGGTTTAAATCTATTAAGTGCCTTCATTTCTGGCACTCTAAAGTGGCTGCCAGAGCTCACAGCTCCCTGTAAATTTTCCTATGTATGGACACTGGCATCTGAAAGAAGAGCTACAGTGTTTCTGCCTAACATATTAATCACCTCTGTTACTAGTAATCTATCTTTTCCAATGTCTACATAAAACAAATTAGTTGTAATGGCAACAAAAATAGCTATCAAGTACACGGCACTGTCCCACCCTGTGTTATTAAAGACTCATTTTAACAACAGGAGTGCAGATCCTGTTGGTCTCACCTGCTCAGCTATTAGTTTCAATTTGT
Organism: Corvus brachyrhynchos; assembly: GCF_000691975.1. Taxonomy (NCBI): domain Eukaryota; kingdom Metazoa; phylum Chordata; class Aves; order Passeriformes; family Corvidae; genus Corvus; species Corvus brachyrhynchos. The sequence goes on along the minus strand of NW_008240122.1, from coordinate 1,220,663 downwards.
CTCCCAACGCTTGCCAACACGCTGGGGTGTGTGAGCAGTCCCAGAAGACCTCTTTGGAAAATCTCACTCCATTCCCACACCTGACAATATTTCACTATACCTCAGGGTAATGTTAAACAATCTTTGCATTGTCCTATGCCATCTGTTCAGCATTTTTAAGCATAACTGCTCTGCACTGGCGTCTCACGCATTGTAACCAGTTTCTGTTATACCATACCATTCGTTTTTGTCATACTCTTTCCTTCCAATTCATTTCTTTTTCATCACTAGCCAGCACTGAGTATCACCAAATGCGCTGCATGATGCAGCCAGGAAGCTGAAGCAGTGGAGGGAGCATTGCCTTGCTCTTTATTATTGCCAGAAGCAGAATATTCCCAGCTCCCTACGTCGGACAGCCAGCCGACATCCCTTCCAGAAGAGCCAGTGGGTGACAAATCCCACAACTGACTCAAATGGAGGCACTGCTGCTGCCAGCTCAGCACGGACAGTCCCAGCCCGGTGGTGCCTTGTACCACAGGGAGGGAGCACATCCAGCCGGGCGGCACTTCCATCCAGCAGTCACAAGGCTAAGCCATGTTGGGCTTAAAAGCTGTGGGAGTCCCGGGGGCTTTGAGCCAGCCACAGGCACCCCAGTACTGCCTGGGCTTGGCACTGGCTGGGGAGCACAGAGACCCACGCTCCCTCTTGGCCCTGCTAACAGCTGGCTCGGGGTCTTTAGCCCTGCACTTAAGCACCAATAAATTACATCAGCCTTCCTTGTTTGTAAAATGAGGATGCATGTCCTTATTTGGGAAATAGTTTGGAGCTGGCAGTGAGGCTTTTATGTAAGTGCGAAAACCATTACTATTGCACTTTCTCTGCTTGAATTAGTCTCACAATTAAATTCAAAATGTGTTTTACTTAAAACCTCCAAGCATTTAGACTTCCATAAACAATAGCAGCGATACTTTCCTTAATAATTCATATCTTCAAGTGCTCAATTGGTATCCTGAGTGCAATTTCCAGTATCTGATGAATAATAAGAAGTTTTCATGCTAAGTTGAGATCAAAAGGCTTCTGGAAGAGATAGAAGTTCATCTGTAGTCATACTCGAATTCAAGAAAGCCTTAATGTTAATTTTAAAAGCCTAGAGTAACTCTGGATATTTATGAATTGTTTATTCAGATCTAGAACAAATCATAGCTTAACTGAAAGGCCTGTGGAATTTGCCTAATCAACATCTCGAATTGAGATTTTTGAAATCCTGACCATGTCCCAAACAGATAAATTACTTTTTGGGGGGATTTGTTTTGTTTTGTTTTAATTTCTTTGCCTTCCCATACTGCTGTTCACTAACCTAAAGCCTGACCATCGCTGTTTTTCCAAATGAGCACATGTGGTGACATCCATCTCCCGTAACCATTGACCTCGGGAAGTTAAGAAAACAAATGGTTTCAAAACTACACTGTGAAATATAGCTGCTAAGATGGCCAGCACATTCTTCTCATTTTTCATTAGCCTCTCTTGTAGCTGTCACAGGACAAATCATCTGGCAGGAAATGGCACCCGGCTCTCCATACAGCAAAGTCTGGTTAAGCTTAAACCAATGGATAGACTTTTTCCATAAAACCTCGTGGTAGGATTGTAAAATAGCATATTTGTCTTGGGCACACCCAATCCTGGCATTCAGAGGAATGTGAGTAGATTTGGAGCAAAGGCTTCTGAAGGGTGTATCACCATCATCCCCCTGGGGTCCCAGAGCTACCCCTAGCATGAGGCTGGCACCCTGCAATGTTCATGCCCACCCAGGAGCCCGGGAACCACCTGGCCAGTATCACCTTGAGCTCCTTGCTCTTGTGTTGCATCCCTTAACCACTTCTAAATGAAGTTTGATATGACTTTTTTTTGCTGTCTCCTAGTCCCTAGCTCTGCACATGGATGTGCATTACCATAGCATCAGATGCCACATCTATCACCCTTTCTTCCTCTCCAGCTTGGTACTGGGCTCTAAAGCGTACAAATTCTTCCACTTGCTGTGATGCTCTCAAACTCCCACCATCTGAGCAGGCCAGTAAAGGCTGAAGCAATGGCAGCCCTCAGCTTGCAGAGGGAGAAGTGAGATGCATCACCATCCCCAGAGTTATTTAAAAAACATGTCAATGTGGTTCTTAGAGACGTGGATTAGTGATGGAATTGGCATTGGCTGGATCTCAAGGGTCTTTTCCAACCTAAATTATTCTATAATGCAGTGAGAGGGAAGGAGACACTTACTGGCATTTCCCCAGGAACTTGTGCTGCAGCCAGCAAGGTGCACCAGCAGCTCATGCCCTGCCCAGGAGCCCATGCAGGCAGCCAGGCAGCACCAGGGGACAGATCCGGAGCCAGGCTAAGTTATTCTGCAAGGAGAGGAAGGAGGGCTCTGCTTGCCTGCCTCAGGAAGGACTGCCTGTCCTGCACTGTTGGAGAAATGCAAAGCAAGCCCAACACATGGATCATTTCAGCCAGGGAGATGCATGAGAGCCACCTTGCCTTGCTCCAGATAACGAAGATAACTCTGGTCTAGTGTGGCTCTGGGTACTTGTTAATTGGAGGCTTAACTGTGGCCTTAAGGTAAAAGCCTTCTGTTTGGACATTTTTGTGGGGACAAATGTCCACAGGGAATCTAGTGAGGTTTATTGTTTAATTTTTTTAAAAATCTGAACAATGAGTGGCATTGTTGTTAGGTGAGTCCCACAAGGAATATCAAGACAGCATAGAAGGATGGATCAGGGCCAGCCCCCGTGGAAAATAATGTACTTCATATCTAATGATTGTGAAGTTCACAGGCAGAATGGTTCCTGGAGCTGTACTTTTAATCCAGCCTCTAACCTCAATGTAACTGGTGGAAGGCAGGCAGTTGTTCAGATCCATTACAGGCCATCAGTTCATCCATAGTCAGAATTGCCTTATGCCTTGCTCAGAGTCAGAGACTAATATTCCCCTGTTTGCCTGTGCTAACAGTGGTGAGAGCCCTAGGTTATTAGAACTGCCACACAACTATACCTGTCCAGAAGCAAAAGTGATGAGCACACTACCATCAATATTTTAGAACAACTAACTTAAATAATGCTACTTCCATGACAAAATCCCATTTCCAGAAACTACTGCTACCTGTTGGCTTGAATTGGAGAATTTATTTGACTGACATGAGGCTGCTCAGGACAATCAGGTGTCTGCTGCTGTTATTCATACTCAGGCTTATGAGACACGAAACGCATAAATGTGAATAATTCTGTGCAAACCCCCTGGGAATAAAACACGTGTATTAGCCAACAGCATGTTTTAATAATTAGAGGACAGCAGCCAAGGAATAGCATAGCGGTATTCAGAATGTATCACAACCACTTTTTCGTTCCTTTTTTCCTAAATCTCTCTTCCTCTCTCATTCCTGTTGCTGTCATGCTGCTTTTCATGACAGAAGGGAAGCATTTCTAAGCCTCTAACATTAGGTGCCTGAGCAAAGTTCATCTCCAGCTTCCAAACTGTGCTTCATTCTCCCCAGCTGGGAATGAGGATTCCTACGAAATGCAGCAAAATCAAATCAGAGAGAAAACAGGCCCAGTTCTGTGGGTTTGTGGGACTCCTCTTCCAGAGACTTCTCAGAACCAGGGTAGAGAAAAGCCAAAGGATTCAAAAAATGTTGAATCAGTCTTAAAAAATTCAGGACGTTGGCCTAACTACCCCAATGTCTCTAAGAAAAAAAAGCAAAGCAACAACCCCTTCTAATTCTTTTATTTGCCTTCTGGTTTTTGAGCAATTTGTATTCACAAAACACATTTAAGCTTTCCTCCTTAAGGTCTAGATGTAGTTAAAAATAAAAACAAGAACGAAAAAAATAAATCCTGAGAGGTTCTCATGTAATTCTACACAGCCAGGGACTAAGATTTTAAAAAACAGGAGAACATATGGATAGCCTAATAAAATTGTGAGCTGGCAGTAACCAGCATATAATTGTGTGAAAGAACGTAAGCATCATTTACTTTTCATGTGGACTAATGGACAGAATATTGGCATGTCAACAGGAGAAATCAGAGTTCTTCTTTCCCTTCTGTTGCAAAGCCAGAAGAAAACCATATAATCCCCACATGACTCATTATGCCCTTCCATTTTTTTTTTTAATTTATTTGCTTGTATTGCAAGTTTCCTTAGGGTATGGGCTACCTCACTGCCTTTACCATGTCAGCACACCAGGAAATCATTCGGGGTCAGATTTATGGACATCACTTCATATTGCAACACAAGTACTCAGAATATGAAAAAAAAACCCCAAAAAACAAAAAGCAAAAGCAAACAAACAAAAAACAAGCCACACACACACAAAAACCCCCAACAACAACAACAAAAACCCAACAGAAAAATCATAACCAAAACATGGTCCCCAACTACAAACACTCCTTTTGCTCAGATTCCTGGCTTGGAGAAGCTCAGTGATAAGGAGGTCTGCACTGCAAACTGCAGAAAGTTCAAACAGCAAGAGCCTGATGCAAAGCCGTATTTACTGCAACTCTAATCTACTTCTAATCCACCTTGCTCTGAAGACCACTGCACAGCATAACCCAGCCTTTAGATAACAAACAGTTACAAAAATCCATTGATTTTTCAGAACAACATAAGCTGCCAAAAATGCATTCAGCCCCTGTGGAAAAGACCTTCACCTCTGGACAGAGCCCATCGGTGCACACCCTGCTAGCAATTGCCAGCTCTTAGAAAATGACTTTCATCTGTCTGTAGAAAACACAGATGTAGAAGTAAGCCTGGCAGCCCTTCTCACAGTTTTATTCACTGCAGCTTAAATGAGATAACCATCTGCCATTCCACAGCGCACACCAGTCCCAGATCTCGATCGCACACAGCATCTGCCATAGATGAGAGGTGCTTTGAGTAGCCTCTCCTTGCTACTACCTTTTTATTAACTTTCAGGCAAATATTCATGCCTGGCATTTATTTACTCCTTGTCACATTCTCCCTGATAACTGAGAGGTTTGGTTTCAAATTTCTTTTTCTTTTATAGAACGGTACACAGTGAATGGTCCTCAAGGTGTTTAGCTGTTGCTCAGCTAGGCAATGTATTCACTCATTAAAGATAAACCTCAAAGGACTGGAATTCAGTTCTTAGCACATGGAAGTAAATATAATGAGAGTAAAGAAGAAAAGAAGACATTTTTGTTACAGCACCACTGTCCTGAATAGTATTTGCCCTTCATGTGCATGGCTCCTAGGTAGCCCCTTCAAAGAGGTGTCCACAGCGGGTCACTTGCTTCTTGCTCCTGAGCTGCCTCCAGCTCTGTATCTCAGTACCAGTTCTAACTGGACATCAGTGCTCCTTACTGAAACAATTTGGCAGCTGTGTCTGATGCTTCCCTCAGGCTTTGCCCAGCATCACTAGCAACAGAGTGCTCAAGGGCAGAGCTGAAGAGCTTGCCCAACAAACCTCAAGCTGCCTCTTGCTCACAGAGCGTGATGTCTTTTAGCCAGTGTCAGGCCTTATGCTTGACGCTGAGAGGGCTCTGAAAAGGCCAGAAAAATACAGCTTTTCTGGTTGGTAGGTAATGACAGCAAGGAGAACTTGGTCCAGTAGATCTAATTTTCTTCTTGACAAAGTCAATAATGTGGTCTTTTCCAAGCAGCCTGAAAAACGCCCTTTCATGCTATGAACAGGAAAACTATACAATTGCTACAACAGTGGACTTCAAATTGATGCAAATGTTATCAGTGCAACACTGCCTTTGCTCAGTGAGGCAACTCTTTAACATAAGTAGAAGCAATAAATGCTCAACTCCTGGTTGTCATTTATTAATTTCCTAATTCATCTGGAATGGAATGGTGAGATCAAATCACACAGAGGAAATGGTCAGGATAGCAGCAAGAAATCTCTGAATTCTGAAAAACTATTCACACCAGTGTCTTGAGTACTGCCAGAGAAATTACTGAAACTTGTTTAAAACAGAACATGTTCAGGAAACACACAAATAAAATTCTCTTGCAGGTGTCAGGGCTTATACTCTTCCTCACTATCTTAATGCAGACAGAGAAGTTATTAGCCCATGACAGACACCAGAAGATATTTGGTCAAGCAAACACCTATCTTTCCAGTATTAGTAGCTATTTTGAAGTATGTTCTGATACCCTTTGTTTTCCCCTTGGAACATCAAGGGATTGTCCATGCTCCTCTCTCCCAAATTTTAGGGGAGCCACCCTGAAAGAATGGAAGGTCTTTTCCATTGATCTTAACATAATTTGTAGGTTACCAATAAATGCAGAGAATAAACTTATTCATAAGCTGCAAATACATATATTTTTGCTTCAACGTTTGTAGAAGCAGAGGAGCAGACATGAAAAGATTACTGTGGATGACTAAAAGGTATTTGAGTTTGTGTGTGTGTGTGTATGTGTATATATATATATGCTCTGTCTTTGTAAGCTGATATAACAGACATTTTGCATTTTGCTGTCTAGGAAGCTGTTTTTTGAGCAACCTAGGAAAGGAATCTGTCTTAAATAACCCCATATCCATGAATGACTATTAGGACTTAGACAAACATTCTTCATAATACTTGTCCTGGCCTAGAAGAATATTAATATTCACATCTTCCTTCACAGCATCCCATCCAAAGATTTCGTAACTTGTACTCTGTCAGGAAAGACATTTTTAATTTCTATGCACTAATTCCTTGGCTGCTATGTTCATTTTCTACAACTAAGTTCAATTTTCACCTGTCCGGAGAATAAAGGGAGTCAAGGAATGAGCATTTGACCAAGCCATTTGGCGGTGAATCCATGGAGAAACAGCCTGTGGTGGGTAATAGTCTAATCCTGGAATAAGGTTTCTCTTCATGTTATGAACTTTACACCCCCTGCCACATTCTTAATCATGCTTTAATCTTGCAATCAGACACAACGATAACTAATCCCTCTGGAGTGATAACAGATTTACAACTCACTCTGAAAGACACCATGATGGCAAAGAACTAGGGACTCATCTTGAACATCCCATCTTGCATAAACAGGGAGAATGGTAAACCAGGGCCAGGCAGAAGCATTTCCAGTCTTTGTTCCTGTTGCTTTCAGCAAGTAGTAACAGCAAGAAGACAATACCCACTGAAGGAACATGAGAATTAAGCTCATCATGAACTGGGACTGAAGGGTTCAGAACCAAATTGAAATTAATGCAGGTTTTCAAGGCACTGCTATAGATAAAGATCACAGTGAAATGGGATCAGTACACTTTAATATTGGCATGCAGGATGAGTCAAGCTTTTGCTTGACAACATGGTTTATTCTTTACACAGTTTAATTCTTCACTCTGAACCAACATGGAAAGGGTCATGGACTTGCTTCCTATCTTTAGGGTGTTGCCATAGTCAGTGGATAAGGACACTAAAAAGAAGAAGAAGAAAAAATGGAATGCTCAGATCCTTTGAAAACCACCTTTCCAAATTTCTCTTTGATCTTAATTTTGTTTGCTTTACATATTTTTGAAGGCTCTCTGATGTGACAAACCTCTACTCTGTGCTTGCGTCCAGCTACAGTTTTGCAGTGAAAAGTTTTGTTCTCCTCCAATATTGGAAGATTTGTGATTGCTGGTCTACTCCATTATGCACCCCTGAATGAAGTTCTCAGACCTTAATCTTTCCTGGCTTCCACTGACATGAATCAGGAATATTTCCAAAGACGCAACACTCTAATATTGAACTAAGCAAAAGGAGTCCCAGACCTTGCATGTTTCCTTGAAGCTACTTCAAGATGAGGAAACTTTGTTCTTTCTTCTGTTTTGATTGTCCTTCTGCAATGAATCCAAAATAAAAAATTGTTTTCCTAGGCAATTTTAGCTGGCACTCAGTTACTGCCCTACAGGGAGCTATGGAGTGGGTAGGCAAGGTATTGTGTCACCCCTGCAGATAAAACAGTAAGAGCATACTAATATTTTTTATATTGTTGGCTCTAAGATTTTACCGGTCTTAAAGTACCAGTGATTCAAAATGTCTTGCAGGCTGGCATTGCTCACTGCAATGCTCTCTAACTCATTCCTGTTGAACCATTCAAAGCAGATGACTGGGAGTGATTAAAGTCTTCATCTGACCTCCAGCCCCAGTGGTGTCGTTCAGGCAAGAGGCTCTGAGCTCTTTCAAGCCCACCACACATTCCCCAAATTGGAGATTTTTAAGGAATAAACTCTAATGTTTAGCACAAAGCCACTGGATGCCAAGAACTGCCATTGTGCAAATGACACACTCCAAGACTCATTTCACTATTCAGATCCCAAATCCCCCATTTCCTGTTGACTCTCATTGCTTAAGCTAATATCATTCAGCCTACTCTTTCAACTGGTTAGAAGGGCTTAGTCAAAACCCTCTGCAGTCAGAGGAACACAGTGCACATGTGTAACAGTAGAAATTGTTGGCTCAGAGCATATTCATTTGTTGTGTGTAACGCAGTAATAAAAAACAAATGCAGAGACTTCATTTTATATATAATAAAAATACTGCAGTATTTTATGTGTCTCATTTTAGCAGCCTGTTTTTAAATAACAACCTTATTTTTTTCCAATTGCAAATCCTCAAACAGAGGAGCAAAACATAAAAGTATTTTTAGTTTATGGGCTAAACGTCCAGCCCAGCAGTTTGCTAGTAATATATGTATACTGATAATAACCACAACTAGCAGGGGATGCAATGCAGCCTCAGTTATTTCTCTCTGCTCTGCAAGAACATACTCCTCTCATTAAGAATTTAGATGTCAGCCAGGATTGCTCACTGCATTGGTTCACACTTCCCTGAAGAGAAGCAAAATGGTAGATTGTTCTTTGAAATACCACAAAGCCTTTCTGAACACCACAGCTCCACTGTACAGGGAACTGAGGCAGCAGCACTGAAAGTTTAAAAGCAACTCTCTGAAGAAAATAAATCAATCAAGAAGCAGGTTACTGTTGGAAATGTGTCATTTTGAAAAAGGTACAATTCTGAGCACACAGGATAGTTGGTCTTTAGCCAGAGAAAAGCAGCAATGCCAAGGGACCTCCTGAGCTTGAAGAGATGACTGAGAGGGGCCCTCATCAATGTCTGTCAGTGCCTGAAGGGAAGTGTCAGAGGATGGATCCAGGCTCTGCTCAGTGGTGCTGAGCAAAAGGACAAGAGACAATGGGCAGAAACTGATGCACAGAAGTTCCACCTGAACATGAGGAAGAACGTTTTTGCTGTGCAGGTGACCAAGCACTGGAACAGATTGCCCAGAGAGGTTGTGGAGTCGCCCTCACTGGAGATACTCAAGAGCTGTCTGGAGATACTCAAGAACTGTCTGGACGAAATCCTGTGCCATGTGCTCTGGGATGACCCTGCTGGAGCAGGGAGGTTTGGACCAGATGAGCCACTGTGGTCCCTTCCAGCCTTCTAGGACATTTGTTTTTATCTCCTGAGAGTCCACTTGTCCTTGCAGAGCCCAGTGTGGGTCTGAACCACAGCTGGCTGATGCCAGCAGGAGTCCCTCCCAGCCTGCTCCGGGAAGAGCCAATACACAGGGTTCCTTGAGGCATGGGCAGGCACATCCGGCACCACAGACAGGCAGGTAAAATTTCTGTTTTGCTGTAAGTAAAATGTCAAGCGTGCTGTGCAATGAATGTACCAGGAGTGAAGTGCCACTGGAGCAGTCAGCCCTGAGATGCCAAAAAATTAAGGAAATTTAGTGTTACTGTGTGTCACAGTAGTATTTTTAAACTTTGAAACTGAATTTTCAGTTTTCACAGACACTATCCAAATCATCTTGGTATCATTCTGGTAAAATCTGTACTGAAATACAATATCTTTCCTGGAAGCAGATGGGCTTAACACATTCAAAAATGAATTTTTCAGAGGGCCAGACCCCAGCTCTCCGTAGCTTATTCCTGAATCACATAACATGTGTTGATATTACAATAGCTTTATTCTTCACCCCTGCCTCCATCTAGTTGCTGTATTTCAATTAGGATGCATTTTAGGGTACCATAATAATTGGAAAGGAATAATCATCATCCTCTTAAAAATGTACAGTAGTTCCTAGAGAGGCTGAATTGGGAGAATTGGCACTGGGCAGCCCTTTCAGTTTTCCCCAGAGGGTCTGGACTGAGCAGGATGTATTGTTTCCCTCTGGTCTTTAGAGGTGAAGACAAATTAGCCTTTGCTTCTGACAAATTGGCTCCTTGTTTTCAATAACAAAGTCGCCTAATTGAAAACGTAAAGCCCAATTTGAAAATCCCTTGTTTTTTCACACTTTGCTTCTATCTTATTTGTGTGTCTTCCTCATCTTTGAAAAGCATTTATGGAAAGTGAGACAGCCTCTATGTCTCCCACTAAAATAATGATAATCACCACTGAGAGGCATGACTTTACAGGTGGTGACAGACAAATGTATTCAGAATAGCAGACAGAAAACAGTTTTTACCACCAGCCTGGCTCTTTTCCCTGTTGTGTACTTTTGGTAGCAGTTAAGTTGTCCTGTTTATACAGAGGGGAGAGTCCTGGAATAAAATACTGTCTGGGCAAAGTGGGAAAATATTGGTGAATCTCTCATTAGGAAAAGTACCATACCATTCTTATTTTCCCTCACTTAAGTGTCAAAACCAACACAGCCATGCACTACACAGTGAGGCATAGCTGGGAAGCACTGCTGGCTCAGCAGTTGCAGGGCTCACTGCCTTTTACTTCTCTTCCCAGTACAATGCCAGCTCCAAGCCAGCTCCTGACTTCTGGTTCTTGCTTCAAGAAAAGGGTCTGAGAAGGCTCTGCTGAAGTTTGGTTTGTCAATCAATGTCTGAGACATGCTCTGTGATCCAAGTCTTAAGAAAATACCTGCTAGTCAGTACAAAACAAGTTGGTCCTCTTCCAAAAAGAGGAGCAAGAGAAGTGTCTGCTCTCCCCGCAGTGGTTTGTGTGGTGTGGGGAGACAGGTGCTCTGAGAGATGAACTATATCACATCTTTTCTTCCTATTTTCCTTGGGCCCTGGAAAGCTCTCTCTAATTAGGCCGTTGCACTGCCCCTGAGAAACAATGAACAAACAAGCCAATTCGCCCCAATTCATTGCAAAGCTTGAAGTCCACCCACAGCAAGCGCTTTTCAGAGCAAATTTCCTTGCTGGCGACTCTATTTTGTTACCATTTTTACTGCCATCTAATTGAAGCCACTGATGGCCAGTTGCTTCATTTATCATCAAGTTTACAGGCCACACACTGCAATACTAATTAGAAAGCAGACGTGCTTCAGTGTCCCTTTGAACTACTGCTGGCATTTACATGTAATTCCAATTCATTATGTTTCAAAGAAGCTGAGAGAGTGGGAATGGGATTATTTCTCAAAACCAGTACTGAGATTAGGCAGGCCCAGATTGCTCTCTAACACAGCTATTTTAAGTTTATTGGGAAAAGGGGTGGAGGATAATTCGCAGTTTCCCCTCCTCCCCCCAATTTCTGACACTACCAAGCGCAAACCCAAAACCCACATAATCAATCTTGTATAAACGCCAGTAGTGAGCTCTGCTCCGTGTGCAGTTCTCACCCAGACCGATTTTCACAGGGAAGTGGTGAATTTTGCACTTGAGGTGAGAAATACTGCCCTAAGGATTTAAATCTGACAAGTGCCAAGGTCTTGTGAAGGTTCCTCTGTTTGGCGTGGAAAGAGGGGAAGGCAGAGCTCAGCTTTCTCCATGAATTGGTTGAACAATAAATCACCAGAAGCCTGCAGACATTTGGCAGAGCTGCAAAGAATTGTTATTTTAACTGAAATCTGATAGATTTTCTACTTCTAAGGCATTTTCAGATAAATACCTCCAATTTGGAGCCAGCTTCACTCATCTCGCATGGGTTTCTCTACCAGCTTCACTGAGGCTGCCCTGGACTGAGGTATGCAGGACCCAGCTCTGGGCAAGAAAAACAGCTATTCTTCCTTGTTGTTTGATATTCTCATATTGCAACTATTCCCTTCCTTCCCCTTTTTAGGTCCCCTACATCCTGACGGGCTCATTTCTCCCTAAATAAACTTGAAGCACAGAAGCAAAATGCATTTGTTGCCTGGGAAACACACAATTCAGTATATGAGGTGGCCATCCTAAGAGAGCCATAGACCTCCAAGGAAGTTTTTATATCAATAACTGTAACCAACCAGAAGTACCAGGTTAGTATAAAATTCCCTGCTACTTGGTTGTTACTTTTTGAAATGTTTGAGGAGTTCCTCATTATAGCCCATGATTTATTTTTATTTTACATGGAGCCTTGGTCTTCATTTCAGAAATGTTTTACTGTAACAGTGAGAGAATTTGACAGAATTTCAGAAGGGAGCAAAAAGCACTGCCTGAGGATTACTGGTAAACTCCTCATTGTATCATCACTCTGTCTCATTAGCTCCACTTCTTCACTTTGATTCACCGACTGTTTTCTGTAACACACCTCTCCTTGGAATCACTTCTCTCCTCAGGCCTTCTAAATGCCAGTAAATATATTGCAAAAGCATATGATATTCTGGCACTGATAGTACCCCATCAACAACAAACCCCCTTTCTCTCAGGAAAATATTCACACCTCTGTTTTCCTAGAACAGCTACAAGGAGGGGTGTGCTTCCTTGCGGAGACTGACTGAGCATGCTCCAAGAAACACTCCAGCACTTCACATATGGGGTTATTTTCCAGCTAATTTATGATGACTCCTAAAGATCCCAGCAATGATCATTTTCCTTCTTGGCAAACAAGGAAACTATTATTAGCAGGGCAATAACACTACATATTTTCTCAGATATGAATCCAGGGGCATACATTAAATTCAGTCATATATCAGTCCACTGTAGCACGAACTCTGCAAGCATCTTCTGTGATGCATCAGGGAAGCAAACTCTGTATCAATACATGATTGTTATGTTTATCAAGGATTTTTTCCAGCTGGTTCACAGTGCTTGCTAGCAACAGCAAAGCCAAAAAGGGACAACACAAGAGCCAGTCACAATCCCTCAGACAACACCACCAAAAAAAAAAAAAAAAAGAAAATGCTGAGAGCCCTCTGCTTGTGGTAGAGAACCTTGAAATAGTCAAATTCAGAAGCTAGAATAATTGTACCAAGCACCTAGTCCCAAAATAAAGGTTACAACGTGTTTAAAAGCTGTTCCTGGTCCGTGATTAAAGGATCACACAAAAGGACTCGTCCTGGTTGAATGGGACATTTTCTGATCTGGGAACAGGAGATCCTCAAGTGGTTTACAGGGCTGCCTCCAAGTATCTTTATCCATGACCAGCCTTTCCTCTATCTTTTCTTCAAGTAAGAGCCAGCTCTAATATTATCTGGGTATTTTTGTGTTTGTGTGTTAGCATTATTGCCACAAGGCTTCAGAGAGAATCTATCTCAAGAAAACAAGGCTAAAGTGGCATCTACATATGGATTCCAGCACAGCCAGAAAAAAAAATCTTTAATGCTGTGCAGCACTCACAGATATGCTGGCCAGCACAGGCAACACCATCTTTAAAACCCACAGCATTAAGCATCACCTTGTGATATAAAAGCACTTTTCCCAAAAAACAATTGTCTCTTGATTTTTGGGACTATCTTTTCAACAAGGTTTATAAGGAAGTTTTAAAAGAAACAACTCATGGGCTTTATCTACAGAGCAGAGACCTAACCTTCCCCACTTCCTCCAGCCTGAACGAGGTCACTGCTTTAACATTTTTCTCCAGCATCCAAGCTCCATGCTGTAATTTGATCCCTCCTGTGACAATAAGAAAAGCAGCCTACATTGCTGCAGAAGAAAAATAAACCAGAAAAATAAACCAGCAATTAGCAAGTTCCTATATGTTTCCTGTTTATATAATACAACTCTTTTGCAGGGCAAAAGCCTGGAAGAAACTGATAGGCCTGGAAAAGATTTATTAAAAGGGTTATTTGAAATACCCACCGATGCAACTAGACTTGTTGTTTCCTCCATTTAGAATGTAAAAGGATGGATTTAAATGTGGAATTCAATAGCCAGGACTGGCTAGAGATGGCTTTCTGTAGCTGTAACCTGTGGGAAAGCTGTTCTGCACTACTAGAAGCAAGTAGAGATATCTCCCATCACAACTACTTTATTTGTAAAAGACTATGTGCAAAGTATATACATTTCATTATGCATTAGAAATTATCATTTTTGAACACGATAGTAGTAAAGGAAACTGTTGCTTGGCTGCTGCTCATTTTTTAAGGACCTTCAAGGTAATACTCTCCTCTGCCTGTCTTACTATGTCTGCAAGACAAGAAGTTGTACTTGATCTTTAGTGAACACAGACACACATACTGCCATTTGGCTTCTATGCCTCATCAAACAAACTAAACTGTGCTTGTTTTTACATAGAACACTATGTTCCAAGGCCTTCAATGATACCCATTATCAATTACAGGTCACAGTTTGGCGTTTCCCCCCCGCCCCCTCTTTTTTATGGAGTCTTAGACAAACTGCCAACCAATTGAGACACTCTTAGTATTGGATCCTTTCCCTTCTTCCCCAGTCATGTTTGACGTTTAGTCATATAGTTTTAGTTTTAGTCTTCTCTTGAGCAGAGTTTAAATTGAGAAAGTGAGTTTTCATTTCAAGAGATGGTACAAACCTCAAGAGGAGGTGAGGCAGCTCCTCCCCCTTTAGATGGAGCAGTAGGAACAGAGTGTGCACGGGCAGACTGAGGTCTGTCTCTGACAATAAACAGCACTAGCCAGGCACTGGTGTAACAGCTAACTCACCACAGAAGAGTCAGCTTTAGTCTCACTCCTGCCATTAGTCTGCTGGATAACCTTCCCATCACACTGTACCGTGATTCCTCATTTAACAGGAGCTTAGCATCACCAGTCTTTTACGTAAAACACTCCAAGAGCAAAAGCACTGTAGAAGATTCAGGCATGATCCTTTTGTTACAAATGTATTAGCAGGGGATATTAAAAGACCCTACTCCTGGAAAGGTATTTAGTGCTGTTATTCCTGGCTTGTCTTAGTTCGAGTTCAGATAGTTGTAGTAATGAACACAGTTTGTCATTATTCCAGAAAATTTAACTACGTATCAGAAGAGCTGAAATGTTTTGTGTTTTCCAGAATTTTTTTCTGAACTATTAACTCAAGAACCAAAAAGCCATAAAACCCCAAAAAGTTTGAAAGAGCTACAAAGTTTCATTCTGATCATCCCTTTAAGATCAACTCAGCAAAAAAAAAAAAAAAAAAAAAAAAAGATTTTGGGCTAGTTAACTTATTTTTAAAGCTTGAAAACCGCACTGCTGGGACAAAATTTGAGGTCCATATATCAAGCAGGAGAATAATGCAAGTTCTCGTCAAAAAGACCAAAGCTCATGGCTGAAAATGTACTTTAAACATACTTTCCTGGACCTGGCCAGATAGAGAGAAATTTAAGCTAAACTGACAGTCAGTTTCCCCCCGATTTCAGTAGGGGTGGGATCAGAGGCCCTACATACCCGAGGCTCCAGCTCCCCATAACCCCCAGCTGTGGGGTCCCCCCAGACTTAGGGTTGGGCTCAGGTGTGTTTGCTCCAGAACCACAGCTTCATGCATCTACATTAAAACCCCCTTTTCATCCATTAATCTTTAACCTTCAGTTTTCCATTAAATTGTTAAGCTTTACTTTGCAGATATGCATTCATGGACTGCCAGATCCAAACAAAGAAGCTGCAAGCCTGAGGACAGTTCTAAGTTGATCATCCAAACGTTTCTGAAGAGGCAACTCCATGGGATTGCACAATAGTGAGCACTGACTTCAGCATTGTTTCTTATCTTTCCAAAGGTCATTTATTCCACTAGCTGTTTATTGTATTTACTATACATTAAGCCAGCGGTTTCTCCTCTTGCAGTTTGCTTGGGACTATTATTAGCAAATGTTTAACATATACAAAGTTTCCTCAGATGCCCAGGCCAAGTTTGCAGACTGTGCGTTAAGAAGTCTTCGAGTAAACTACTGGCAAGAAACGGCTGGATAAATTTAAAATGGGAAGAAACACTGACTTCCCATATTCTAGTTCAAAAAGTGGTGGAATAGATTTCATTCACATTTCCCAGGACACTACTGAAGAGAATGGTTTCATGATTGCTTAACCTAACTGTAGATTTATGACATGAACAAGCTATAATCATCAGATTAAAAGGGTAACATTTAGGAAAAGTGTGGGTTGAACAATCCTAAGATATATGGTCAGTCCTATGATGTGAAGTGGGAAATGGAAAAAGAATAACATGATAATAACATACATTTTTAGTATCCTTCATCCACAAGAATTTCAAAATGCTTCCCAGACCAAACATGAAAGTCCAGATTCTGATTTCTTCTCCCCTGGTGTAAATCCAAGGTGATTTGACTGAAGTTATTAGAGTCAACTCTTCATTTTCAAAACTGATTTTGAGATCAGAGGTTTGGCCCTATTATAGACACACAGTAATGACATTCATTTGTGCACTGGTCCCATTCAAACAGTTATAATTTGAAGCAAATTCATTTTCCAGCATTGGGAAAACCAGAACTGATAAATCTGGCACTCAAATACATACAGCAAGAAAGAAGAAAAAAGCAGTAATGCACATTTTTAATGTTCATCCAGAGATGTAAAACAGGCAAATATTCCAGTGAGTATAAAATATTATTCCTTTAATTTAGATCAGGAAATACTTGTCCAAGAAAACACTGAAGTAAAAGAGTAGGAGGAGGCAGAAAGAAGAATTATATAGCAGCATATTAAACTACATAGATGCCCTCTGTCTAGTCCACTCAAGTACTCTTTATTTACATCAAAATAAGCTTTGTTTTGGTGAAGTATCCCTCATTTCCAGCCACACCCACATCCTTTCCAAAATGCATGAAGATCTATTTTTCCTTAGCTCTACAATCACTGACTATATTTTTACTGTGCTGTGAGAACTAGAAGCAAGAGATCCTTCCTGATTACCAATATTTTCCAAGCTGACTTGGGAAGACAGTGTAGCTGATCTGCAAGTTGTTGGGCTTTTATGTTTGGTTGTTTTGTGTTTGGGGGTTTTTTGTTTGGTTGTTGGGGGTGGTTTAAAAGCCTAAGCCCTATCCTAAATTTTTGCTTTCTGGACCTACTTGATACTTGCTGAAGCTCACTCGGTTTCTCTGGTAATTCCAGTGAAGCTCACACTGGGGTCTTCTATGACCACAGAACTGAAGTAGATTGGTTTAGGCTTCTTCACAAGAAAAAAGCTGCTCGACCATTTTTACACACCATGCAAAAATGCTCCCTCAACCTTTTTTCCAGGGCAAAGAACAAGGGTCAATCATCTCACAGGGAAAGAAACATCTCCACGTTTTTCTGGTTTTTCTCAACATTTTACCCTTCCTAATCCAACTGAATGTCAGAAAAAAACTTAAAACTTCCCAGGAGAGTATTTATCTGATCTCAGGTCAGTAGAAGTGGCTTTAGAACTTAAACTGCTGGTATGTAAAGACCAACAAACCCTGCTGTTTATTTGAGCAGTAGGATCAGAAAGCAAGCCCAAACCTAGAGGAAAAAGTTATAAAAAGTTCCCTTTGAATGATGAACATTCAACTATCTGCTGTTATTTAAATAAACAGGGTTTGCACACAGCATTGATCAAGATTGGAAAAATCCTCTTGTATTTCTGGGCATCTGATTTCAGACAGCCAAGGGTCACTACCAACTCAAGTCACCATTTAGTGAGTGAGTTTGCCAGTTCTTGGCCTTCAATTCATTTAAAGGAAAAAAAGAAGGCGATAATGCAAATTAATGATACTACCAGTATAAAGTTCAGTAGCCTAAGATTTAAATTAGCTGGGGTCAAAAGGGATACAGGGATCATTGACACAAATCCTTTAAATTTTTTTCACATTAACAAAAATATCTTCATCTAATTAATATCCAGGGAGCAATTCTCCAGTTGCATTACTACGCAACTGAGCCCTGAAACAAAGACTGTGAATTTAAGGAAAACACTGTGATTTATATACAGGCTGTCATTGGGACTGCTAAAATTGAGCAAAATTTGTCCTTTGTGGTGATTTTGTAATGACTAATGCTAATTAAGATACAATTTCTTTGCATTGACTTAGGGAGGCCCGTTATAGCCCATGTATTAAATATGTGCTTGCCGACTAAAACCACACAGAAATTCAGAGGAATGAGATTTTTAAAAAAGCCCTTCTCTGTCTGGCCCCTGTGTTCTTTCCTGTCTGGCCCAAATACAGAGTCTAAGGGTGTATTCTATTTGAAGAAACAAAATTCTTTAATAGTCTGCTGGGCAGTAACCCTGCCACATCTCTCAGCACAGCAATTATTTGCTCAACCAGTGCTGAACATCTCCAGTCCTCTGAGGAAAGGACAGGGGACTGATTTTAACCTCTACCACTCTCTCACCAGGACTGTACCTACCTGGACTCTTGTCACTGGTCTCTACCAGCTCCCAGGACACAATGGGCACTGAGCAGCCCCAGGGAAGGAGCAGGGGAAGGCACAGCCAAGCTGTGACTCTGCTAACCAGCCACAACCCTCTGGCTGCTGCCAGCTCACAGCTTGGCCCCAGTCCTTCAGCCCTGAATAAGGCTAAAAGCAAGGTACCCAGCAAAAGCAGCCTTTTATTGCTAAGAAAACAAAAAAACCCAAATCCACCCACTGCATGTGGAAACACAGGATTTCCCATATACTGTCCATAAAAATACAGGATTGCAACAAGGAGGAAAGTTTAAATTACACAGGGTGTGGTTTTTCACTGTTTTAATGAAACTATCCTGACAAGGCCTAAATGTTTCTCAAATCAAAAGAGTTAACACTAGAGACAGGTAGATTCTGATTTGTAAGATAAATGTCTTCAGTTCCCACTAACTTCAACTAGAGCTTCAATTGTCCACTCCTCTCTCAAGTCAAACCTTCCTCTGATGTAGAGCTGGAAACTGCTCTGAGCAATCCAGAGAATTTTCAGGATATATGAAAAAAACCCTTCTGCAACAAATACACAAGCTGTGTTTTTAGATTAAGCATTTTTAAACAGAGCAAAGGTGCTGGGACCCGAGTGGGAATGGCAATGTTGCACCCTGACAGAATGGGGTCTGGATAGATATATCTCCTCTCCTTTACCCAAAAGGTGCCTGCTGTCAGCACATCCAAAGGGAAACATGCAGCCCACACATTTGTTTCTTTTCCTGGCTCAGGGTATCATCACAAGTAACAAAAGCAAACAAGGGATTCTAGCACCTACCTAATATTGTCCACTTGTCTTTGCTGCGTGCAGTATGGAAAGGAAAACATTACCTGGCATCCCTGTGGTAACAGTGCTGAAAGGTACCAACGCACTCTCATCAAAATTCTTCTATCCATTTCTCAAGTACAAAATGAACAAAAACATTTAGTTGTTATGCCCCCTACCTTTAACTGAGTATAGGAGCAACCTATGGATAAAATACATGTTTGTTGCAAGCCCTTATCCTTGAAGCAGGATTTTAACTCAAAGATGAAAAATGTGTAACAGTGAATTCAAGAGTGGTTGATAAATCCTCCTTTAAGGGGAATAATTTCTTCACTCTATTCCCCAGAAATCTCCTTCTAAAACTCAGGTGTGTATATTAACCCAGTTCAGACTTGCTCTTTGGAAGATTTCTTCTACCAAGCTCATTTCAGCAGAACTACTTATTTAAGTTACCAGGCAGCAGAGCTGCCATTTGTAAGCTCTAAATGAATAGACAGTGAAACTGTTCTTTTAGAGCATTAACAAATAATCAAAACATAGAGTACATCAATTACTCCTTCTGATACTGCCAACATTGGCTTTCCTCTGCAGTTCCAGAAAGCTTCACCTTTCCAAACTACTCAACTCTGGATGCAGGAAATCTTGAGGAGAAGGGAAAGA
>NW_008240122.1:1189315-1200602 GCF_000691975.1 Corvus brachyrhynchos | reverse complement strand
GAGAAATATGGTGATCTATATAGCTTGTAAAAGTCTACATAAAGTTAATTAATTAATTAGGCACTTAGGTCCCAAAGGGCTGCTCTGAACTGACCCAGAGAGATCCCACATACTTGAAAAATCTGGGGGTTTGTACCCACTTGCAATTAGTTGGTGTTTGTTGTTATTTTCTCTTTCTAACAGCCATAGGCTCTCAAAACAGCCATAGGTTTTCAAAACAGATTCTTTGTAGATTACTACAGAAATTGAGGGGTTTTGCCATCTTCTGACCAGAGCAGAGAAGCTGGACTACCCTTTTTTGCATTTATGGCCCTGTATTTCAGGGTCTTCAGGGAAATGAGTGAAGCTGCCTGTCTCATCTGCTTTCATAACAGTACCACCTGCCTGTTGCAAGTGCTAACTCACATTTGAAAAGGGTTTGAGGCAGCCAGATGAAGGAAGTACTAGAACTACAAAAATAACTTAGTCAGTAGGGTATCAAACCAAACACTGAGCACTCTTTGGCATAAAAAGCAGTGATACATTTTCCAGGCAACAAGCTGAAGAGCTGAAGCTGAAATCTAGTGAATCAAGTCAGGAAAATGGTCTTAAAGTGAGATGTCGGCTATACTCAGCACATGTTTTTACAACTGCATGTATGGAAAAGCTGAGATGTACCCTATCAGTATGGAGATTTGCGTTGTCCACTTATAAATATATTCCCTTACTCATGCTACAGTCTCATTCAAATGGAAACTTCCATTGCTTTTATAGTGCTTGAGTCTTATTAATTTAATTTTAAATTTGGGGGGGTGTGTCTTGTGTGTTGATCTTCAAGACCCAAACACAATTTTTGTGAGGACAAAGAAAGGAATATATTTCTCTGAGAAGTTATTACAGAACCGGTCAAGTTAACACCATCTATATGCCAGTTCTGCATCACTCAAACAGTGTTTGCAGTAGTATCCAGCAGTCTTGGCATGCTTAATCTAGCACCACATATCACGTCCTGCACAAGGAATAGGAGCAGGTGGCACAGAAGCCCAGCAGTGGGACACTGGAAGCATAATTTGTCCATGGCTGTTTCTGGAAGACAACCTGGTAATGTTTTCTCATGCCACACTGCACTGCCTAAGAAGGCACTACAAAGCTGCTATGCATGTGCACACTGCAGGTGTTTCCACATGACAAGTAGTGTTGGATATGCCCAATGCAATGGCTAAGGAGGTCTAAATATTTGCCCAGAGCTTTGTCTCAGTCTTTCCTCTCCTGCCAGCCAGACTTGCTATTAATGTTTTCTTTATTTTGGAAATGACACAGCGAAAGAACAGTGCCACCCATACCTCAGGCCCACTGGTGACTAAAACATTTCTTACATCACTGGCAAAGGAGCCATCAGTGTTTTCTTCCTTGACATAAATCTTGCATTGTGCAAGCCTACTGCTCCCTCTCACCCTCTCTGTCCTCTGGCTTTCTGCTGACAAAACCAGTGACATGACAGTTCTTAAATAAATCAGCCCCCGGTTGTGTTTTATGATGTCATGGTGAGCACAGGCCTGACCCTTAGTAATCAGCATCTCGGCACACCAGGAAGCTTCCTGCTCTAACCGCTCTAGCAGCCAAGCAAACTTGCCTACACTGCAGAAATTATGGGAATTACCTCACCTCTGTGTATCGTAATAACCCTTACCACACATTATGCCAAATGTTCAGCACTGAGCTGCAAGGAGCCAAAAGGCAGACAAACCCCCAATAATATCCAAAACAGAGTTCGAGTGGACCTGGGTCCATGCCAGGCTGCAGA
Source organism: Corvus brachyrhynchos (assembly GCF_000691975.1). Classification (NCBI taxonomy): domain Eukaryota; kingdom Metazoa; phylum Chordata; class Aves; order Passeriformes; family Corvidae; genus Corvus; species Corvus brachyrhynchos. The sequence continues at coordinate 1,198,819 of NW_008240122.1, read as the reverse complement.
GATCATTCTTCATGTCACCCTCAGATCTGACTCTTGTGCATATGAACTAACGAAAGGGGCAGGGAATAAAACAGCATTTGAGTTATTCTCACAGAGCAGGTACTTAATAATATCCACATTTCAAGCATTTGAACGTTATGCTTTTATTAAGCAAAAACTACTACCACCAAATATCCCTCAGTTGCAGTAAAGGCTGTGAGCATGATTTTATTTCAGCCTGTGAACAAAGCCATATGGATTTCATCTGAGGGATTTGGGGGTTTTGATTCTTATAAAAGTCATGATGTCAAACAAAACTTCAGATCAGTCCCAAAACATATGCAGTGTGACAGCCGACAATGGAAACTACACAATGCCATTCTTCAGCCCAACAACATCTTCAGGCTCAGCAAGGAATCAAGCACAAATGTGGATGGGCTTCAGCTTTACAAATCCAAACGAAAGTCTGACACTTGAATGATGCCATCCCATAGCTGGGGATGCATTTTGACTAACATGTTTCTCATGGCCACAAGCCATTCTCAAACTTTTTAGATGATCCAGTATTTTGAAGAAACTGCAGTCCCATGCCCCTCGCCACACAGCCTTCCCTACTTTTGAATATACCTCCACTCACCTCCTCAACCTGCACCATGCATTTTATAATGCCCATAGTGTTCACATGCTGCACGGCTCTAATGTTAGCAGGGATATTCCTTGGAGGGTTTGGGCTCGTACTCAGCATCTCTAGCACTTTCCAGTTACCTCCTTGATGTAATTCCAGGAGAAAAAGAGGTCTATTCCAAAAATACATGTCAGAATCTTCAAAAACCACGCCTCAAGGAGGCCTCAATTTCTCTTTAGCTGTGGCTAGAGCCAGTTGGAGGGGAACTGGTAAAGCAAAATACAACATCAAAAGAACTTCTAATCATAGCAAAATAACTACCTATTTTTGCATCTTGAGAGGTTGCTTAGAAACACAGCAACACATTTACAGTTATTATGCATTCAAAACAAAATTCAGGATTTGAAACAAGATCTAGTTTTATTGGCTATGTGCTCTCCTATTTAGCCCAGCCAAAAAGACAAAAAAAGTCCTATTTGCTTTTAGTGCCAAAAAATTACTAAACCATTTATAACAGCTGGTCATACTACTGAACAAACCACTCAATTAATCAGCCAACTACCGTATGTTTGAAAGAGACAACGCAATTTCCATTCCTAATAAAGTGCAAAATATTGATTAGTTCCGGGACAACACATGAATAAATTATTCGTGCTCATAATTAGGCTTCACAGTTTCCAGAAATTCTGGGTACTTTTCACACATCATTTTTCAGTACTCTTTCTTTCATTTCTCTTTGCTTTTAGCCAGGTTTTTTAGAATGATGGCCAAAATAAACAAAATATTTCCTTATATTTCCCTCTCTCACTTCCTGCTTATGAAAGAATTTTAACTCATGGCCTCTTGCACTTCTTGGAATCAAGTTTCTTCCAGAAATCTGCAGCTAGAATGCAGTATTTTAATTATGAGTATTATTACAATCTCCCTTTTACTCCCCCATCCCACATTCCTCCTTTTCTGTCTTAGTGGCTGGTCCCTCCCAAACCAGCTGTTAGAGGCAAACCTACAAATTTACTGCTTGTTTCCTTACTGTAATGTCCTCTCAATGCTGCTTTATGAGTGCTGGTCTCAAAAAAAAAAAAAAAAAAAAAAAAAAAAATTTAAAACTTCTGAAATTTGTGCCATAGCTCTTCATTGTGGTCTATTTTTAGGTGCACTTTATAGGTTGTGAACGGCTTCATCTATTCCCACATACTGAAGTGCCACAACTCGTGGCAGTGGCTTCCCCCAGCACAACAAACAAATACAAGGGCTCAGGATCTCTGTGCTCACTGCGGGTTCAGCCAGGCTGCACCTTGGGATGCTGCAGCCACCAGCGAAGGCCAGTGGGTGACAAAATGCACATGGGTCCTCTAGGCATGGATTGTGTCACTAGTGCCATAGTAAATAGGTATTTTTACAACTGACTTCCAGAACTGCTAATAGTAGTTGAAGGAGATTTCACGGTCAAATGGGAATTTCCCAAAAGATGAAAAAGTTCGAAGGATTAGGGAGGGGGAATTCCTTATGAGGACAACAGAGTGCTGCTTCCAGAGGCATTGCAAAGTAAGCTGCTGAAACCATCTGAGAACTGTCTTCAGATTGAAATTCTTGCCAAGGAAGGACTCAGATAACACCATGTATATGAGAAAACATTCCAGGCAATATCCCATCACATTTTAAGTTTAAACCATAGATTTTATTTTTTCATAGTGCTGACAACAGATGTATTTTAGCTAACAGAACCATCCAGGATGAAACTGAAGGAGACCACAGTAAATGTAAAATAACATTTATTCTAATTTCTAGTAGTGCATAGGAAAAAGTCTATCTCTTCTGATTATTTAACTGCCTGGGCTTTTTTCCCATAGCATGAGAGTGCATGTGAGCTGATATGTACATTTATGTACATGTACATGTAACAATAAGTATATATTTATATATATGCCTTTGGAGGAGACCATTCCAAAACAAATCTGTGGATGACAGTAACACAGTACTCACTTTCAGCTGCAGTCCAGGGAAGACTCATAAGCTTGAATGCAGACATGTTTTTATCTGGCACTTTGTAAGTAAGACACATGAATGCAGTTCCTTAGGAAGACTCTACAGATCTGGAATGAAAAAGTTGAATACATTCAGTCATGCAAAGGTTTTTCTTAACCTCCCCCACCTATTTCAGAGTTAGTTTCCTATTCACTATATTTTTAATAAGAATGTCATAGGTCCTCACAACTTAAAAGCTTGAGGTTAGATTTAGGAAGGGTGATAAAAATATTGGGCACCTTGCACAAGAAAGTTACATGAAATTTGCACCAAATACTTAAAAATAAAGTGATTTCTCATAGTGCAGCAATTACTATATGACTCTCAGAGTAATGTCTTGACCAAACCTCTTCGGTGTCCTTTGCTTCAGCAGTTACAATGTGCCATTGCACACGCATTTTACAAACTAATAATCCTGGGACCTAGAATTATTTTAAGAATATTGTAGTACTGCATGAATTTGACAGACAGGACAGAGACAGAAGTAACAAAAGTACATATATTTAATACTGTTTGAATTCAGGTGCTTGGATTTTCCTGTGTCTAAATACTGGGGGAGGAGAAAAAGTATTCCAATAGCTTTGGGGGAATTCTAGTGGCATTTCATTTTCTGCATGGTCTCAAAGGAAATTCTTCTCTGTAAATATCTGTAGAACATGTATCTTGGGCCAGTAGCAGAAGTTGGCTTAATAAATAAATTGAGTTGAATGCATAGGAAGCAGAGAAGCAGATACACTTTATAAACACATAAATCATCCAGTTAACAAGTAAAATGGAGTTATGATCAATCACAAACGTTGGATAAGCAAATTCAGAGTAGCAAGTACAAACACTGTATGTGCTGTTCCCAGATCAAATATGTTTGCAAACTTCACAGACTCAAGAATTATGGATGTCAAAAGCAGGATTATAAAGAAACTGTTCAGGAGCCAAGGAAAGGGGCTTATTGAATAAATAGTTTGCAGTGATTATTATGACCAGATTTAGCCTAAGAGATACTGTGTGATGGTGATTGTCCTTTCAAGATTGAGTAAGGTTTCTAGAAGATCTTGTTAGATTGCCTGGTATTGAATAAATGGGCACACTTTTGAGCACAAAATCCCTTCTTGTAGTTTAAAAAAAAAGAAAAAAAGTCAAGTTAAATACAGCTTGGGAATAATTGCCCCAAGTTTCACCTACTTATGTTGTTCACTTGAATAAGGACTGTACACTCAGAAACTTCTTTTTTTCCCACTTACAGACAGACTATTTTTTCCTACTGAGGCTGACCAATCCTGTGTGTGTGCTCAGCCCACCACAGAGCTACAACAACAGGCTACTACTGCTTTAAGGGCAGAGATGGCAAAAGACCAACTCAGCATTTTAAAAGTCTAGAAAGATTTCCATGAACAACTGTCCTTCAAGGTTTCAATTTTGTTTCAATGAGTAATTTTGTTCCCTGGAAGTGTCCAAGGCCAGGTTGAATGCAGCTTTGAGCAGCCTGGTCTAGTGAAAGTTGTCCCAGCCCACAGCAGGGAGGCTGGAACTGGATGTTCTTTAAAGTCACTTCCAACCCAAACCATTCTGTGATTCTACGATCAATCGACTTCAGCCCAGAGAGCCAAAGCACTGTCCAGCCTGGCCAAGTAAATCCATGTCACCTAAGAAAATCTTGAAGCAATCTTGATCAAAGACCATACAATTACCAAGTAAAACTGAAGAACAAATTATGAGATGAGATCAATATCTCTGTTGGCGTAAAGTAATGGAATTGGCCCTACCTGACTGCTATGTGGAATCATAGAGTCATAGAATATCCTGAGTTGGAAGGGACCCACAAGGATCATCGAGTCCAATTCCTGGCTCTGCATGGGACAATCCCAAGAACCACATCACATGCCAGTGTTATCCAAACTCTTCTTGAACTCTGTCAGGCTTGGTGCTGTGACCACTCCCCTGGGGATTCTGTTCCAGTGCCCAACCACCCTCTGGGTGAAGAACCTTTTTTTAATATCCAGCCTAAACCTCCCCTGACGCAACTTCAGGCCACTCCCACCACAGAGCAGAGATCAGTGTCTGCCCCTCCTGTTCCCCTCATGGGGAAGTTGTGACTGCAATGAGGTCTCCCCTCAGTCTCTTCCAGGCTGAACAGAACAAGTCACCTCAGCCACTCCTCATACGGCTTCCCCTCAAGGCCTTTCACCATCTTTGTTGCCCTCCTTTGGACATTCTCCATATCTTTCTTGTATTGTGGTGCCCAAAACTGCTCCCAGCACTTGAGGTGAGGCCACCCCAGTGCAGAGCAGAGCAGGACAATCCCCTCCCTTGCCCAGATGGTGATGCTGTGCCTGATGCCCTCCCAGACATGGTTGGCCTTCCTGGCTGCCGGGGCAAACTGCAATTTTCATCTGAAACAAAGTCAGACCTGGACTGAAGATTCCATAGCAGAAGATCACAACACCCTAGCTTGATTAGATTAGAGTTTATTTTCTCCTGTAGTAATTTCTCCAACACTATTTTAGCAAGGCTAATAAAATAAATAGCTACTTCTTCAGCATATGTAGATACAGTGCTGAATTAAAAGAGACAATTGTTTTTAAAGGTCATGACCATAGATATTATCTTTCATAATTTTACATGATCATATATTACCATCCCTCATCTTTTAATTTTGGGGTTTTTTTCCCCAGTATTGCAGCTATCTATTGTTCACTGCTTTCTTTTCCTAGCAGTTGATCTTGCAAATGCTTTTCAAACAAGGATTTCCTTTGGCTTCAATGGGAGTCCTCTTATAAGGAAGGTTTTTTATTACTGGGCCCTAAGCTGCACATTTTTTGAAGTAGGAAATCCTCTTTATCTGTTTAGTAAAAGATGATAAATAATAGACTCAAAGGAGACAATTCTCAGAAGAAGTAGATAGCCTAACAAAACCTATAAAAAAATATGTATGCATCTGGCACACATTTTAGAATTGATTTTTTCAGACTCCATTATTTTCCCCCAGTTTTACCAGGGAAGGGAGGAAGAAGGAATCTTCAGGGGTGGGAAAGTTACAAATGAAAGATACTTCTTTAAGAAGGATTTTTACCCTCTAGATTTCTTTCCCTCATCAGTAGGAGGCTGCTTTTAAGACACATTTCTTTAACAGTATGACCATACTGAACCATTCCCTGTTGGGGCTTTTTTATGGTATAACATAAATAGCCTCAATGTAGAGGGCCTGAGGACAAGCTCTACAAATGACTTTTTGACTTCCTCCAGCAGCCCCAGCTGGCATGAGAGAGGTCTTCTGAAGGCACCTCCCATGCCACCAGCACTGCCAGCCCACGCAAGCCAAAAGCCTGAGGTCCCCTCACAACAGCCAACACTGAAAATGTACAAACACATGGTTAATGATCTTAGCAGAGACTCCATTCCGGGGCCTTGCGTGTTAGCTGTTTTCACATTTAGCCTCTTCTTTGCAATGACAAGGGTTATAAACTTTGAGGGCGAAGGCTGAAGTTTTGGGGTTGGGTTTTTTGGGTGGGGAGGGGTGGTTGGCTTTTTATTTTCTTTTGAGTTGCCAAACTGGGGCTTTTGGGAGCAAATTCACGTCTCTAAATTATGCTGCAGGGTAACATAGTACATTTGGGGCCCCTTATGCCATTCTACAGTTTTGACCTTGCTGAGGTACTGTCACCCCAGTACAGCTCTGCCATGAACCTCAGAAAAACAGGGAAGGAATGAGAGGCAGCAACACGAGCCCTTTCCCAGTGCTCCTGTGGTGTGTGCAGCATCGCCAAACCAGGAACTGCTCCAGTGAAAGGGTAATTTGTCTTGTTTTATTCAATTAAGCTTATTTGCATATCTGAGGTTAATCTTTTTTCCTGTTATTGCAGAAGCAAATGAACACCAAGATATACACTGATACACTGAGTGGAAAATCACATGTTTGTGCATGCCCGTCACTGAAGTCAATCACAATAAAAGATATGACAAATTATGTGATTCCTTCTTAAAATTGAATCCTGTGATGTTTATGCAGAGCATAAGGATACTTATGCCTTTAATGCAACAAGCCTGCTTTTTATTTACATAGATGAGTGAAACATTGCCCTGGCATTACACAGAGTAAAGTGTGCAAATTCTAAACCCTTCCACAGTCCTTGGATATAAGAGTGCATTCATATGTTTGTGTTTAACATGAACAAATTTATGATCTGATGTGGATTCCTCTGAGTACAGATGTATTCCAACTATTTGCTGAATCCTAATTTTGAAAGAACAAATGTGAGTGCTTTGGAAGGAAAAAAAGGTTGTTTTCTATTTATTTTAAGGGGTTTCAATGCAGTGCAGGCTCTTTTTTTTTTAATAAGAGGTTTTTAATAACCCTTGAGGGTTGTCTGTGACAGTTTAAAGGATACAGGTAGTGAGAATCACCATATTAGCAGAATGTCAAGACTCAGAAAGTAAATCAAACACCTCCAGGTCTATTTGTGCATTTTTGCAACTGCAGATAGTCCAGGTTTTATGAACACTGCAAACAGAAACATACACAAACCTGCTGACACTGCCAAGAGTGGCATAAAGTAATCTGCATAAATCCACAGCAATCCCCCTCAAAATCATTTCTGACAAAAATGGCATGGTTTGTGATTCGGGCTTCTGTAGGAAGGCAGAGGGGGAGAAAGGAAAAGTGAATGCATCCCCTGCATGTAGCCATGCATCTTTCTGGTGGAGCTCATGAAGGAATCCCTCCAGATATTAATTCAGCTCTTGTTCTCCAGTGCATATAGATGCCCACTGCCCAAAGGCTGTGCTCACCGCCCTTTTAGCCAGTTTTCCTTGATGTTACATACAGGGAGACAAAGGGCACTGCTACTTTCCCAGTGCCTTAAGTCAGTCTCAAAGCCTTTCTGTGCTGATAGTGTGGCTGAGAGGGCTCACTGCAGATCCCAGAGCACACATTCCACCATGCCGGTTGTGGTTCAGGTTAGAGATAACTACATTAGAATAGAAAATATTTTAGGCTCAGGATCAAAGTTTACATCTGAGGCCAAATCAAGGGAAAAGTCTGACATTTCAGTAATCATGAGAAAAGTCCTAATCATATTGATATGCTCTCAGTTTCCACAGGGCTGGTAATCTCTCAGATCAATCTGGTTTGCCTGAAACTTTTCCCATCTTGAAAAGTGGGAAATGGAGAAGGGCAGCTATTTTCATAGTTTTAAAACGAGACCTATTGAAGCAGAATTGGAAAAAAAAAATTGACTCCAAACATTTCTTTAAATCTAATGGGAGTTGTATTCCTAGGTTTATTCTGTCCTATTTCACATGCATACAAATACATATTTTTCAATAATCAGTCATCTGCATCAAACTTCCATGTCCCAGTGCTGTTTCCTTTGATATAGTTGGCCAAATTCCCACTGATTACAGTTGGAGGAGAGTCAGGACTAATGTGCATTTCCAAAAACATGCAAACCCATATTCTGGCTGGCAATTATTTAAAGAGCTATGGAGCTTTTAGCAATTCAAAACGTATAAAGTGTCTTTGATATGACTTAATTTGCTTGCATGTCAGAAAGAAAATATAAGTGATATTGTGTGCCTTCCTGAAAAACCCTTTTGATGGAAACGTTCTTTCCTTGGGCAACCTTCCTCTGTGTGCAAGCCAGCAACTTCTTCCTAAAGTTTTCTCTTGGAAGCAAACACCTTAAGTCAACTAACAGAACCAAATCTAACTGAGTGTTTTGCTGTCCCTGATTTCACACTGGTTTCAGGGGGCCAGACTATGACCAGCAATTGTAGACTTTACCAACTAAGAAAGAAAGGTAAATGCTGCTTTCAACAAAGCCAAGGTGGTGTTTTTTGCAGGTGCAGCAATAGGAGGGCTAAAATCACCTGATGAATTAGTGAGTGGCCTTACCGCCAGGTCTTTGAATCACAGAAAAGGCCACTTTGCAAGAGAAGTCCCCCAGTGTTAGTGAGGGGCAGCACTACAGCAGCAGGTATATGGACCAGATACAGCTCAGCCAAACACACAGTAAAGCAAACAGCAATAAAGATGTGCATTCCTCTGCTTGCCAGAGGTAGAAACCCAGAACAGCTGCAAACCACTGACTCCCTTCAATGCAGAATAAAACTGCCAGACATTGCTCTAATGTTGACCAAGAGGAAGGACAACGAGGACATTGGTGTGGTAGTGAAAGATGGCTGAGACTGATGACAGCCCTGCAGAGAATTTAAAATTAACTAACAGTTAAACGTTAGGTGAAAGCGGGCCAGGAAAGTCCAGAAAAGCAGCTACCTGGAGGCAATGGTGAGTTCTGCTAGAGAATTTTAGGCTGTGAGCCCAATTCCCATGGAGACTAATGAGAGATAATAACCAAAGTATAGGTGTGCATTTATTGCTTACAAAGAAAAGAGTTTGATCCTGGTTTAAAGGTGAAACTTACATCATCTGGAAGACAGGGCTCTTATTTTTAGAGGTAACATACTTTATGTTTCTGGCAGCAGACCCAAAGTAGGAATTTTTCAAGCTCCTTTGTGTTTCAACTTTTTAAAGTTCAATTCACTTTGCTAGTCTCTGAACACAGCATTTATAGTTACCACAAAATCTCAAATTACCTACAGCTTTGATACATATGTTACCAGATAAATCACTGCAAATACATATAGATGTATTTGTGTATTACTCTTCCCTAAGGAAATGAGCCTGTGCAATCACACACTTTATCTCTTTCTAGCTTTGGAAATCTTTCCCAAATGTCAACCACATTTGAAAAAGGATTACGGGTCAGGGAGATAACCAAGTTCCTAGAAATGCAGTGATAATCAGTAGCTAGGTCAGTGCAATAGCTGAGACAGGAGGGCAGGCAGACTTGTGCAATTAGACCCTCTGTGTAGCAGCAGGA
>NW_008240122.1:1178729-1189292 GCF_000691975.1 Corvus brachyrhynchos | reverse complement strand
AAGTGGATGGTTGGGGTCTGAGTAGCTCCTAATAGTTGTATCTTCCTCACTAAGTGTCAGGAGTTTTTACAACCCAAGGAATTCAATGGACAGAAGGAAATAAATCTGAAGGCAGCTGTGCCTCACTTGACCTGTTCTTTACAGAGCAGCTTGTTCAGGAAATTTTAATTGCTTCACACTGGAGCATGTTAGTGCATGGGAGAATTGACTTTAATTTTGCATCTTCTGTTGTCACTGTTCTCTGCCTGTGCCATATCACATGCCAGAGAAAGCAATTTGATACATGCTAAAAATTTGCATGCAGTTTCATAAATGACTTTTTCTTGGAAGAGTAAGCCATCTAATGCCTGGTTTGAAGGAAGGATTAAATTCTAAGGTATCGTGTTCTCCATAAAATATCCTGTCTGTAATTTCATTTTAAAAAGACCTGAATTCAGAAAATAATTAAAATAAGTGATCATCTTTCCTGATCCTTCAGGTTTATGTCAAAGGTCAACAGTGTGGACCTATAATGGGTTTGACCCTAATTAATTAGCCCAGGCAAATCACTTGTGTACCAGCATAAATTATATACATACTTTAAAAAGACCAATAACAAATCCTCATGAAGTCACTTTACCCTTGATTTCCCCTGGAAAGATTCCTAAATGCCCATTTTTGCTTAACATAACAAAATGGTAGTTCTAGACCTTGTCCTAAAATTTACAGCAGCAATATTTATTAACCAGATATCTTTTTCTGTTACTGAAAGATGAAATAGAAGAAATCTTTTCATTTGTGACTTTTTTTCTAAGACGTAAGAAGGTGGATTTAAGAGCCTCTCTTCTTTTTAGTACACTACGGTCATGACAAACAGCACAGAGGGATTAGTGCCGGGTCCTCAAGTTTTCCTAAAGAACTGGAAGAAGTAATTGCAAAGAAATTTCTGTATTTGTCCACAAAATAATATTTTATAAGCTTTTCAGTAAGAATGTGGAAAAGGGGCATTTCTAAGGTCAGGCATAACATTAAGGAAGCAAGACATTCTGTTGGGAAATGTGTGGAAAGCTTCATCTTAGCTTCACCTGGAGCCAGTTTTCGCTGAAGGAAAATTTATAAGGCACCATTAAAATTCCCCTTTTCAACCTCCAGCATGTTCTCCTCCTAGAAAAATAAGCCTTCCAAACATAGACATAGTAAGGAATAAACCTAAATATACTAATAAATGCTTCACTTGGGTTTCATGACACACATTTGTGTAAATTACAGAATTTTATTCAAGAATTTGCAGACTTAACAAATCTTTCCTCAAATTATCCTTGAGAAGCCATTAGCTGGAATGCAGGTTACAGCTCTTGAGTTTTGAGATACTGCGCATCTTTCCTAGTGTAGAAATCTTTCCTGTCTATATTATAGTCACAAAGTGGGTTCTGCAGGCAGAAGACATTTCCTGGTAATTTCAGATGGATTCTGATGTTTTAACTCTTAAATTAAAAGAAATGGTTTGTACATTTGTAGGAAGAAATGCAAATCTTTTTTGCACAGTGAAATTCAGAACGGAGTGAGAAAGTGCAGGTAACATTAGCCCTATGTTTTCCTGGATTGGGACTTTAGTTTTCAACACAAAGAAAATAAATTAATTTTCAATCTCTCTGAAGAATAATCCAAAACTCATTGTAGTTACCATAACTCCTTTCAGTGACTCTGCTGGGCCTGGACCTGCCTTTACCCTTGTGATTATAAAAGAGAATACCCGCCTTACTTTCAATTTCTCAAGGAGTAAAAGGAAGCTGATTTATGCTACATAAGTAGTCTAATATGATTGCTACATATATTTTGTTGCTCATGAGCATTCTGTAGTTGCATAAATTACATAGTGTAATAAGTGAAAGAAGGACAGTGTATACTATTTTGAAAGGGAGGATTTGTAGTTTTGCTGGACAAAAAAACTCCCGCATATCTCATAGGGGGAAATGTTAAATCTAGTTGATCCAGTGCATTATGCAAATTCAGTAAACCTTTGAAGCTTTCAGGCAGTTCACCCAGTTTTTCCTAACATTCCTGTATGAGGATTCAGCATCGTAGGTCTCTGAAACCACTTCTACGAGGCACAGTGTATTAAACTTTTTAAAGATTATTTGTGGAAAAATGGCTTCTTTGTCATTCACGATGTGTTTTTAGGCCTATAATTTCCTTCAAGTGAGCACAATTCCGCTAACAGCAGTATATTATTTTGACAGTAAGTCAGCTGGCATAAGACTTCATTGTGTATGCCTTTTGTTTATATAATCCTTCCTAACAGTAACAAGGTGTTTACTGTTCAGCAAACACATTTTATTTTAACTGCCAACAGTAAAACTGTCTGATAAAGTTTGATTTAGCTAAAGAAAGCAAGTTCTCATTTAGCCCAAATAAATCCACGGTGCTATAGACAGCTGTTTGGAGTACATAATCCCCCAAGCTCTTATAGCGAGGCAGCTCTTGCTGTTGAATGAGCGAGAGAGAGCAGGCTCAGCTGTTCAGGATGTGCTCCATTACCACTGTAATCTATAGCATCGTCCTGCCATATTGTGGAAGCATTACTCACATTCAGCAGCACTGCAGCAAATACTCCTCTGACAGATGCTCTGCAGACTGACAGCTGACACCCTAAGCTGAGCCTATAGATTTTTCACTAAACACATCCTGCAGCCCAGATCGATGTGGTCTGGCTGTCTGCTTCCCCCTGCTCTGCTACAAAGAGATCAACATCTAATACCATTTCTGCAAGATTCTCAGGGAGTTAGCTGTCTCCAAGTGGAAAAAGTTCAGATTTCAGAGAAACAATGAACACAGACACTTCTCAAAATAACAGCATTTTGCTGCTTGAGAGAAAGAAGAATTCATAAGCCCAAAGGCATTTGTCTTCCATTTTATGGCTGACTTTATCATGGAGAAATTTACCAAAGAAATGTGATTTTTAAGGTTGATATTATAAACTCTTTTGAGAACAGCAGGGGAGAAATAGCTGATCTGTCACATGGAGCTGTGACAAAAAAGTTGTCTCTAGCAAATACAAAGCAAAATAGACTCCAGTATTTGCTTCCTGCCAAAATTAGAATATGTAGCAACAGTATGTACACAGGCAGAGATCAGGATGTGCTTAATAAGCCAATGCTGCATTTATATTTTAAAGAAAAAGCTATAGAAAAATCATTTTGCTGTCATGACTATAGCAAACTTCTAACCTTAACCTCAAAGCACTGGGAAAGTAGTTTACTTTTCCCCCTGCTTTTTTCTTTTATATGACTACTTCATTAGCACTGCTCCTTCTCCCACCAAAGTCACCAGCAGAACTCCTGTGATTCACTGAGAACAGGAGCTGGCCCATAAAGCAGTTGTGGTTTGGAAAGCGCTTTCCGGAATGATAATTAGTTCAAAGCCTAGAAGCAGTCAATTACCTGCACCGAACACAAGGAATAAGCACAGAAAACAATGCAAGTTGGTTTTAAAGGATATCAAGGGAGGTTTAACTACAATTTTTGTACTGGAGTTTAGGGACATTTGGGTTGTGTTTTGTTCTCTGCTGTTATTTGTGCCACCTCAAAGAGTCTATATCCCAATATTCTAATCTTACATCAGATCTGGGAGTTTCTGGAAGGGCAACTAGCTCTGCTTCTGATTTTCATCCTGCCACAGCACATGTTGCATGGAAAGACAAACAGATGTCTGTGCCTTCTTGCAGAAAGATTACTAGAGTAGGGTTAATTGCAAAGAACTGAAGTTTCTCCTTCTGACTGAGCAGTTTCACGTTTTGAAAGAACATCTTGTGGCCGCTTTTTGACTTTCAGTGTGTTGTTCCACTCCTTGTTGTGTTGGACTTTGTCTTTAAACTCACAGTGCCTTAGAATTTTGCAAATGTATATGTGAAAGGTAAATCATTATGTGATTATGTGATAATTGAATGAAGCCTACTCTAAATTGTGGTGGTTTGACACTGGCTAGACACCAGGTGCCCACCAAGCTGCTCTGTCACTCCTCCTAACTCTTGAGCACGCCATGAGGTGAAGGAAAGCAGACTCTCTGTGTCTTTGCATCATGACATCAGAAACCTGAGTTATATCTACAATAGCAACCCTGACAACAATGAAAATTCCATTAAAAATCACTCACCGTCAGTAATATTTGTTCCAAAAATGTAAGAAGGTTTCCTACTCTTACAGCAGCTTTGCTGATGTCAGTGAATTTGTATTGACCATCTCAATGGACAGTGTTACATATCTGCTTGGACACTTGTGTCAGAACTGAGACAGCAATGTCCTCAGTGCATGACAGCCAAACTGATGCCATGCTTGAATACAAGGTGCATTTAACTTATCAATGGGGCAGATGTCAGACAAGAATACACTGGTGTAACTTAAGTACATGCCATTCTTTAATAAATAAAACCATACATTAAACACTGCACACTCGGAAGAAAAAGTATTTATAGATGATTACCAAATCATTGCACTCATCAAAAAATAAATAAACATTAGTACAACATATTCAATGGTTTAGAGAGAACTTTGTCAGAAAGGCATGCCCTTGCTTCAAATAAACTAGTATAGTTCTAGTTAGGCAAAACCATTAAATTGTACTGCCTTACGTAAGAAATTACTAAAATCTCATCCATGTAGATAGTTGTAAGCAAAAGATGAGCAACGCCAAGGGAAAAGCTGGTAAAGAGCAAATTTCACCTTCAAGACGGTACAAGATGCAGAGGGCCCATAATCAGATTGCCCAAGCCATGTACCTCATCACAAAACCATCCTAACAGTCCAGAGCCAGTTCCTCATTTTATCTGATCCTTTTAGAATCAGAAGGAGCAGGTCTTATAGGGTCATGCTTCCCCTCTAGAGCCTTTTGTCACTCTTACAGGAGAGCAACTACATTTTTGACAGTTAGCATCACCTCCAGTGATCATTCTCCTGCTGACACTGGTGTTAGCACAGAAACAAAAAATTCTGTCCATAAATGGCTTAGTTCTTGCAGTTAGGCTGGTAACAGGCTGTTCCAAATAGGGAAGGTGGAACTGTCTGAAGTAAATCTAGCGAGCCTCTAAAATGAGTTTTGCCTTGAGAAACATTATGCTCATGAATCTGTCTAGATACAGACTCGTGTAGGCTGCCTTCTAGTCATAAACACATTTGAGAAAAGTTCAGGGCAAATTTTTTTCCAGTTCCACAGTAACCTAATAGTAATAATGTTCCAATTTTTAAAGCAGCTTCTAGGTAAGAATTTCAAGGAGTTTCCCAATGATGATGCCATTTTACAAAGGGCGAAATAATGATGTTAAGCAGCTAAATGCTTGGAGTCAGCTTTGCCCAGCCCTTGACCTTAACACAACTGAAGTGAGGGTTCCTGTTGATTTTGGGAAGAAGGGAATACTTTGGGAATATTCAAGTCAGACCTACCTTGGCCAGACATGACAGCCTGTGCAATAGGCTTTGTATGTTCCTGTCTTTCTGCAGATCCTGCATAAAATATTCACACCTGCATGCAGCATGCCTGCAGAGAAAGCAAGAAAATCCTCAGCTCACTGATGTTTTCAAGCATACAGAGTAAGTAAGGCTGAAAAGTGAACTTTATGTCTGAAGAACTGGCACCAGCCTTTAGAAAAGCTTAGATCCTACTTCAATTCTATTTTCAGGGGGCTGAAATATTTTGAAAATTTGACTGATGGTGTGTTGGAGGGTGATTTTTATTCTGCTGTAGTGAAATAAACAATCATTGCCACCTGAGAGTAGAAAATCTTGTCTTTGAATAGCTCATTTGAGGATTATTTTCTCTCAGACTCTGGAAATCCCCAAGAAAGAGGGACGTCCTTCTTGCTCAGAACTTTCTTAGAAGAATCCTTATAGCCTTCTCTATAACCATCTATCACTACCGTTACCTTAAAGCAAATTATGTTGAAAGCTGTTAAGAACAACTTACATAACTAAATAAAGCCTATAGAAATTGTGGGAGAGAAATAACAGAAAAGATAGCATGCATGACTATAAAATAATTTAATTCTTTTAGAGAGGAATCTGGGCATATCTGCTTTATGTGTGCACTGCAAACACTATATTAACTGTGGCAGTAGAAGTACATCAAACAAGAACCAGATACATCACAGAATTCTTTACTGTTCAGATTTTATATTAAATCTTGCAACGGGCTTTACGTTATTGTTGTTTCAAAATCTCAGTGAGTTTTCTGGTCCTTGTCTTCAAGACTGTGCACATGTGATTAACAGCTCTGCATTCTCAGGAAGCATGCAGATAAAACTTAGTTCTGCAATACTTTCAGGTCTGCCCATCAGCTTCCAGGTCCAGGTAGTATATCTGTAATACACACTCATTGTCATTATTAGATGCAGCATCTATTGATTCTTTGAAAAAGGTTACAAGTGGGAAAGCAGCCATGCCAAACACCAGGATCTTCAGCATTTCGCAATCAAGTACCTTTAAACATTTTGACATTGTTGGGTGGTTTCTTCAGGAAAATATTTCATCACCCAGAAGAGCAAAGCATGTGTGGATTTTCACTGAAACTTCACATAGGTTTTCCTTGTCGAAATTGAACTGTTTCATCTGCATGGAGTTGCCAGTCAATAGCTCCTCTTTCATTCAATTTAGCACTGCAGCAGAGAAGACTGGAGAAATGACAGCCAAGTGTGTTCTGCTTGTTCTGTTGCCAGGGCTTCAGTTGCAGAGCTTCCGCTGTGAACTTCACATATAGTCTCTCAGGGACCTGTAGCTGGTACAAGAAAATGTTATTTCACATCAAAAGCTACAGTACTTGTATTTCATATCTCTTGCATATACACACATGAAGAGTCATAAACCCAATTAGACCGAGGAGGGCATATGCCCATCCTTGGAGAGAGAAAGCTCAGTCCTGACAGTGTTATATATTTTGACTTCCACTGTGTATATATTTATACAGACTTGTGCATGTGTGTTCTGTCATCATATGGTACCACTGAATTCAGGACAGCTGAAGCTATAAGCTTATCCTTTCTGCATATTTGTGTGACAGAAATGTGGAAGCTCTCCTCTGATTAAACATAAGTTTCACAATAATCTTCATTTCTCTTCCACTCAGAGGGAAGTGTATTCTGCATTTCATGATCAGTACTTAAACATTTACAACTGGATCATCTCTCCCTCTTTCTAGACTGGGATTTTTTGGGCCCTATTTGGAGTATAGTGCATGCATCCATTTCTCCTGTACATGCCCAGAAAGGATAAGCTACAATCTTTCCTGAGCTTGTATGCGCTCCCCTGAGAACAGAAAGTCCTTGCAGTGTTCTAGGGCTTTTTTTACCCCTTTAACCAGAAGGGTCAAAGGATCAAAACCTTCTCTTCACTCAGAGTCTGCACTGTTAACAGATGCTAACAAATGTTCAGACACACAAGTCTGTTTCTAGGAGAATGAATTTTCAGATGAAATCACCTCAGAAGCCAAGGGAAGTCTTGTGACTGCTCTACCTGGGACCATTTTGTGCCTGGTACAAAGCAGCCATCTTCACATTGTCACAAAGCAGGAGAGCTCAGCATGCTTTTTGGGTTGTTTTTTTTAGGAAAACAAGAACACCAGTAGAACGCAACTGGGCCAAATTCTCTGCAGTGGAAGAAGGAGGTCAGCTCTGTGGACTTCAGAGTGCAGATTTGCATCTGCAATGGTAACATATGTGGCTGAATATTTTCTTGATCTCATTTTTTAAATGTGTTTACTAGATTTTATTTTACCAGTAAATTTATGCAAGTATGATTTATATGTAATAATCCCCATATTTTTTTAATTACCTTGCCATAAAACCTGAATAACTCTCCCTACTTTGATCTCCAACACATTCTGGAGAATACTGCACCAGGCATGCCTAAATCAGTTAAGCCATGCACAGAGCTGTTCCTGCAGGGAAGCTTTCCCACATCAGAAGATTGTGTAATAAAACTTAACACAGCTCATTAATTTTCTCTCTTAACCAATGCATCTGACAAGAAGTGACTTTGAAAACCTAAAGGAATGACACAACTCTTATACTTTGCGTGAAACATCTGTTTCCAGCTCCTTTGCTATTAAATTGACATCTTTTTATTTGAAAAGTTCCTTTTATTTCCCAACTTCCTGCAATTGGTAATGTATATATCCCAAAGAGCTTAAATTCACAGCTTTTAAAACTTGATTAACTAAATGCTGGGTTAGTCCTGTCCCAGAGGAAAAATGCCTCTTGTGTAGACAGATTAAGTGGTACAGCTATGCTTTTTAATCAATTATTAAGAATTTGTTTATTCAAGCAATGTCAGACTTCATAAAGCATCAAAACAGACTTCAAATCCCAAAAAAATGTAAACACCACTGTGATTGCATAGGAAAAATATTAGCATTCTTGGATCTGGAAAATCGATAGAAGGTGAGCATGTCATACTCGCTCTCTCATCCATGAAGGCCACAGACAACATCAGGTTTCCAGCTATGAAGACCCACAAAGCTACTTGCAAAAGCAGAAGTTGCAGAAGTCTTGCATGAGGAATTAAGGTGATTTTCAGCAGAAGCAAAACACCTTAATAACCATGACTTTTCCTTTAAATTCCCATCACTTACCCCCATATTCTTATTAAACTGCTCCCTCAGATTTGCTGCCTTAGTTCCTGGTAAATTGAGGAAAAGACAGAAATAAATATCATGGCAAACTTTTTCAAGATCATTTCATGTTATGTGCAGCTATCAAGCACAGTTAAATTCTGGAAGATTCAGTTCTAGTCTGATGAACAAGATGAATGCATTTAATTGCATGTTGTGTTTGTATGGAAGTTAAGTATTGTTTGGTAACTCTGGTAAACCAGCTACACCCTACCAACTAATGCCATTTTAAGGCTTTTGAACTTGTTCATATACCCCTCCACCTTCAAAAAGCTTTAATCTTTAGTGTAGTTTAGCAAGGAAGACTAAGCAGTGAAAAACTATAATAAAATGTTTGGGAATCTTTAATTTTAGAAAATTTTTAGGAAAAACAGGTCCGTATTTCATATTATGAGCTCCTCCTGGTGTCTTGATTGCTCTGAAAAGATGCTTTTTTTTTCTAAATGGTCCAAAGATTGTCAGTAAAGAGCCAGTCCTGGAAGTCACCTAATCTTCAGACATAATTTTACATTAGATTAATTGGGCAGCACCCTGATGTCACACCCGGTTTGGTGGAATTACGTAAGTGTACAAAGTGCACACAGGAGCCTTTCCTGGATGGGGATCTTAAACAGAATCAACTGGGGAATAGCTTGTTTACCAAGAGGGAGCTTTCTCTCCTCTTCCTTTTTTTCTAGACTGTGTCATCCATCAGCTTTGCATGGAGTTTGAATCCGGGCCCGATGCTCGGCTGCTGCCTGGGAGCCTGGAGGTTGCTCACTCTCTCGGTTCAGTTTCTAGGGAAGAATAAGTTTTGCCAGATCTATTCTCAACCCCTGTCAGTGCCAAGTGTGGGCCTTTTTCTTACACACACTGCACAGACGAGCTGCACACGAAGGAGTAGGTTAGCATGACTCTTTGCTACATTTACACCATGGTGTAAGGAGTGCCCGCTATCAAATAAACTGTGAAGCTTGTGGCAGACTGGCAATTAATGCTGTCATTTTACAGTCCCAGTTAAATCAAATGCACAGCCAGAAAAACAAAAAGAAGGAAGGGGAGGAGAAATATGTCCCTTCTAACATTGCCAAGCTATGCAGTAAGTGGGAAAATAAGGCAGTAGGAGTCCAAGATGAACACAGTACACATAATTTATAGGATCAGAGCAACTGAGCAAACAGAGTGCGCCAGAGATTTTTGACACGTGGGGAAGACTGCACTCTTTAACCCATGCAGCTTATTTATTTTGGAGAACAAGAAGATGGCTGAAAGGTGCATTGTAGTATGAATCAATCCTGATATTTGCACTTTGGTACCAGCTTGGTGCATCAGTGGCACATTTTAAAGCATGGCTTAAACAGACATGCAGGTATAAAGATGCATGTGGCAGGAGGGATTGGACCACCTGCTCTCTCCCAGACTGCTTTGCTCTGGTAGTTCTTCTCACCAGAGCTCAGCAGATTTTCCTTTATTTTCACGTTGGAGTGATAGCCAACTTCATTAATCCTACATGTTTCATACCAAAACCTTAACAGGATGGAACACGAGGGTGACTCACCTGAGGAGCTGTTGAAGAGCAGGTCTGGGCTGCCATGCAGCCACATCCCAGGACATCTGGGTGGAATGAGCATTAGCAGCTGTAGCCACTTGTTCTGTCCCACAGAGAAGCTTCAGGTTGCCCAGAAGTCTCCATACTAGCCAAACACAGTACTAAGACATACTTTACATATTTTAGGAGTCCCATCTCAACTGCTTAAACACTCAAGAATGCTACAGATCAGCCACCTTCACCCTGCGAAGTAGGTGATTAACATGGCTGTATTATGAATGCAGAAATAAATAATTTACCCATGTTCACATAGGAAGACTATGGCCAAACTTGTAATAAGATCCAGATTTTCTGCCTCCCACTCTGCTGCACCACAGAAATGTGACATATTTCCACAAGCTGTG
>NW_008240122.1:1149758-1178143 GCF_000691975.1 Corvus brachyrhynchos | reverse complement strand
TGCACGAGAAGACAGTGAAAGAGACAGGGAAAAGTCATAAAGGAAAGAAAATCACCAAGTAGTGTATGGCAATACAAATCTCTCTTCTGCTGTGGTGGTTTAGTGTTTGCAAGTATTAAGGGAAACAAAGGAACTGTCCAAACTTTCCAGGAACAATTACCATTTAGGAGGTCTGAGGAAAGAGGTTCATAACCCAGATGAAATTTTCATTCTTCGCCTTATTTTCCTACTGCATAAGAAAGACAGAAATTGCAATTCTGAGAACTAGAGCGGAGAGGGAAGTAAAGACGTGCTGAATCATGTTTAATAAAAAGGTTTATAGCCATTCCTAACAGGATTCTATCCAGCTGGCACATCACATTCCTATCAGAAGCTGCACTCAGTGAATTAGAGGGTGTGTTATTGCTCCAGCAATCTCACCTGGAGACCTATTTAACCTCACTGTAGGAACCCCATTTATTCCCTAGTAAATCTAGGCCACCAGAAAGTATCATGTAATGATTAAAGTTAGTTTCACATGTCCTGCTTCTACCTGATATTCCAGCCTGAACTGGACCCATTCACAAGAGAAGAAAGTAGAACTATCAAAGTTAAGTACTGGCTGACATGATTGATGCCGAAGAGAATAAAAGATAGAGAACAACACTGGAGAAATTGGCCTCATACAAAAACACAGCCTAAAATTTATGCCCAACTTTTTCTTTTTTCTGCAGTACCACACCAAATATAACTCTGTAGCATGTAGAACTGGGTGCAAACCCTGTGCAAGAGCTGAGAGAAAAGAAATTGATGCCCCGGTCTCCTTCATACCATGCCTTCACATTTCTCTCACCACTAGCCATTTTCTTTCTCTCCTGTTTCATCATTTTTCTCCTCCACTAGAGCAGAACTTCAAAACATGAAATACAGTGTCCTGTGAGTGTAATTTAAAGTCCTATGGTAGAAAACTTTCAGCAGTATTCATAAAGCCTCACTTATTGAACCTTTGGATTTCATTCATATCTGAGATATAAAAAAAAAGCACAGACAAATATTCTGACACAAAGAAACTACAGATGATAAAATGCATAACTTACATGACTTATGAAAAACTGCATTACTGTAAAGTGTGACTATACAGAATATACAGAACAAGATCAATTGACAGGTCAGGAATTATGATACAAAGCAAGCATATGCAAATTGGGAGTCGCTCCTCAGCAGATGTCGGGAAGCATAATTAGTTCCAGCACAAAGCTGTCCAACAGGTCTGAGCTTATTGGAGAAATAACGTTATTACAGGGCAACATGCATGACTTGGGCAAATTACTGAGTTTACAAATGAAGCAAGACTGGCTTTGAGATCCACACGAACGGAGAGGTTTGAAAAATTGCCAATAATATGAAAAGCCGGTGCCAAGTTATTCTGGAATCCATATATCTGCCAAATCAGTTGCATATACTGCAGATTAACCCGGTGATACAGGAAGAGAGGCAGGAAAGCTGCGCCTAAGATGTGGGTGCCATTGGAATTTTGCAGCTGCACTTGAGCTATAATTGGAACCAGTGGCCATCACTTGCCCATCGTGGGCCCATCACGTGCCTATGCCACGCACATCCCACACCCATCCCATGCACATCCTGCACCCATCCCACACCCATCCCGTGCCCACCCCTCTCTTATCACTCCCCAATCATGCTCCAATCAAGCCCATAACGCATCCATAACATCACAAATCACCCTCTAATCAGGCGCCTATCACACAGCTTTGGAAGGCCCACGGAGGTACGAGGTCCCTTAGGCTCAGAGTCTGAGATGAACATCACCAGAATATGAAATTCCAGTTAATGATCCAGTAGAAAAAGCTTAACTGCATTCCACTGTATCATAACTGGTTAATTTCCTACATGCTTATGCAAATACAAAGTTAACTTCTTTCACCAGCACGGCGCTGAGAGCTCTGTGTTCCTGTCTAGGCTCACATTGCAACTACAGCACAACCAACAAATATTAATAAACATCTTAAGCTGCTCTAACCAAACAGCTCTTGATTCTTTTATAGGACTAAATTACATAAATTAACAGGAAGATGCAAGAAGCAGTGGTCATTAAATGTTTTTAATGTGTTTGTTTTGCACTAAAGCACAACAGCTTGTAAAACTGTTTTTACAATTTTTGTGGTAACACAAGTCAAGAAGAATTTTAGTGCAGCCAGTTCTCTCAGAGCAGTTAGAAAAGCACCATCATTTGAACTCTTTCAGTGACCCTTTCTGCTAAGAGAAGTAGCAGTAGATCTAAGTCCTCCTAAGAAAAGAGTGCCTGAGACAGCCATTAAAGTATCCACAGTCAGCCACATTTTGGGTCCCATCTGGTGTTTTCATTTGCACCCATGAAAAGTGAACACACACTAAATGGTGACATTTTGACTGATGTTTTCCACAGCCACTAAGTGCAGAAGTGTAGGACTCGTAGGCATCGAGGAGCTGTATGCTGTCTGCTTACACTGGTGGTATCATTTCTCCTTGGGACTGTTGTCACACTTGAGCTTTTTTCCACACATCTCTGGAATATTAGGCAAATCATGTAATCATCTCTGGACTTCATTTCCCCTTTTATAAACTAGGGATAGTATTTTCCAGCTTCGAATGTCACAAACTGATATTTTCTGGAAGAAAATATTTGTTTCAGCTTTCAAATTTCTACTCAATGAATTAAACTCTACAGCTAATTAGAGGCATTTTTACAATTACCCCTTCTGGCAGCAATCTGCATGTTTGCTGCAAGCTCAGAACATTCCCATCACCATAATTTTTACACTGAAGCAACCTCTTTTTTTGTTTGGTTTTTTATTTGTTTTGGTTTTTGGTATATTTTAGAATATTCACCTTAGCAGTAACAGAGCCATTTTGAATTAACTTTCTGCTACACCCATACATTTAATTGTTGATATAGGTGAGTGGGAAGTCCTGGGAAAGTCAAAAATGTGGGGGATTTGAGGAAATAATGAAGCCAGCAAAAGGATAATGAGCTAAAGTTGGGAGCAGGACTAGAAACCATGTAGAATAAATCACTCAATTATAAAAATTACCTTTAACTAGAACTAAAGTGTGGTGTTCTGAAACCTAACTGGAGCAGAAGACTTTGCTTTTACTCTCATGTCACTAGACCTCCTTGCTGGGTATGGTCCATTCAGAAAGGGCTATCTTCTACCCACAGAAACAGGTCAGGTTAAAACCTCCATGGAGTTTCACATCAACTCCTGTTTCCTCAGTCTTCTAAGGTCCATGGCTGGAAAGATCCCTTACTCCAAGCAGACAAAAAAATCTTTCCCTGTAAATAACAAGGGAAGAAGTTTCTACAGAATATAAAATTTAATAAAGATGCACAATAATGGAGGTACTGTGAATGCTAAAAATAAGTAAGTCTTCAAGCATGATCAGAGCTAACACCAACAGGCCAACACCCAATATCTACCAGGTTGTGGCAGAGCTAATACGGTGACAAACATGGCTGTTGTAGGACTTCTTATGTCATTTTCAGAAGCAGAAGCCCTGGTGCATCTGAGACGGGGTTGAAAATGTTCCTTCTTCCAATGGTATTTTGCCAAGCAGTTCCTGCACTTCTGGCTCTTGCACTCAAACTTTCCATGCTGGGATGCAGGAAAATCCCACCCAAATCCCAAGAGCTTTTCATAGCCATGCCCTGAGGCACCCACACAAACTCCCATTTGTCGTCCTTGTGTCCTATCTCCTTTTACTGGCTCTAGGCAGCAACCTTCTGCTCATGGTTTTCAGGGTTGCCAAAGGTTTCCTCCTCAGTTTACTTCTCTCTGGTTTAGGGTCTGCTAGGAAACATGAACATTTCATACCCAGGATGATGTTAACAATTGAGGGCATTGTTTCACTTCATTATTTTTACAGAAAACAGTGACAGCAGTAAATACAGTGTGACAGCTGAAATTTCAGAATTACCATCCTGAAAGAGAGCTCTGTAAGGTTCATAAAGCTCACAGTTTCTTAAAGAAAAATTGGTTTTTACTCCGGGCATCTTAGGATCACAGGGTAAATTACTTTGAGTAATAAAAGAGCATGAGACAAGCTGAATCTCTGAGCTTGAGCTCTCCAGCTGACTTTTACTTGTAAGGGATTTTCAGAAACTGGGAATAGCTCAGAAAAGGGTCACAGGAATGGGGCTGCGGCTGGAAAACCAGTTTTTTTCCTGAAAGACTCTATAGATTCAAACTTATCCAAGGTAATTTGAATGCTTGGCTTGATCATAGTTTATAAGCTCATCCATGCCAAAAATATTTCCCATCCTATAAATCATCAAGTCTGCTTTAAGCTTGGAGACAAGGATATGAAGAAGTCCAATGGCTAGAACAGACAAAATCAGACTGAAAATAATGTGCATTCTTACTAGGTAGGTAAATTAGCACTAAAATAGTCTACTAGACATAATATATTCCCTGTCACTTGAAAACTTAATAGCAAAACCAAATGTCTTCCTAAAAAAATAAGATTTGGTTGAATTCAGGTCTACAAGCTCAATGTGAGAATGGCTGGCAGAAATGGTTAAGTCACTGTTAGGATCTGTCCTCTCTCTTGAAATCCAGGAATCGATGCAAGAGCTACAGTCCTGTGAGAGTATTGTCACACCTTTAATAGTAATTGTCCATTCATGCACAACTACAAATTGTTGTTGCTTATCAAAATCAGAGAAGCCTCTTCTTACACAAGGCAAAAAAAAGTGTACCTCTCCATAATTTCTAACTGCAGACTCCTGTTGTTGCAAGTCCACAAGCCTCTCAGTAACTTCACAGCTTGCTCAGTTTGCTTAGAGACTTAAAATGTGAGGGATCTTTTCTGGCAAAGCAGACTTTGCTAATCAATAATTTTCTGTCCCTGGCTTTACACCTCTGAAGATTAATCAGGAATATAAGGTGGGAACCCAGTGCAAGAGCCCATGAGAGAGCCCAGTAAAAGCCAGGATCATTCAACTTCTGGATTTTTACCAAAAAAAAAAAAAAGCCCAGAATATCCCACTGACCACCCATGAATCACAACGTTCTAAAATCAAGTATTTTCTGAAAATGGCTGTTTAATAAGGAAAGCAAAAGCCAAGCTACTGCTTTATGACATAGGCTTTGCTTGTATATTTCAACAAGTACAGTTTGTTCTCCCACATAATACTTTCTCAAGTATTGGGAAATGCATGTAGTACATTTTCTAAAGCATAAATAATTTTCTGAGAAGTCACTAATGAACCCTGCTCTAAACCCTTTGAGAAGCTGAAAATACTGGCATTTGGGAGCAAAATTAGGGTATCGCACAAAATTCCCAAATTTCTCATGCACAAGTATTTCACCTGACTTTGGTGAAAATAAAATTGATGGACACTCTGCTGTGTCAAGATTATGACTACCTGATGAATGATTGTTCCTGTGGGTGACTCTGCCCTAGAAAGGTGTGCTTTTTTTCCTCCACCTCAGCCAAAATGAATTAGCTCAGCCAAAATGAATTATTTTTGGGGCACTTTGTAGTGACATTCTAGAGGTCCTTTATTATGACTTTTATAACTGGTTATTTGAATACTGGAGTGACATTTAAATATATGTCCATCTATACTGTATATAAATGGAATAAATAGTATATAATTTGCTTCAAAAACATTGCCATCTTGAAGATAATAGAATGTGACTAAAATTTATCCCCTTCTGGCTCTCTTCCCACTGAAGAATTACAGTTTCCCCTGGTAACTCTAACCTGCAAGAAATTCAAAATATTGTGGGTTTGCCAAGTAGAACAGGACTAAAATGACACTGCCAAAACATTAATAACTCATATGCATAGTTCAATTTTTAGAGATTTTTAGGACCATCCAAGACAGGCACCATCCAGGTCGTTATTGATTTTAGACCATGATTTGAATATATGAAAATACATTAAATATTTCAGCTGTACAAATCTCTAGAGCAATTAAAATATAAAAGTTCTGGAACTGCACTATTAAAATTTTAACTAGACAATAAATCTCAGGCTGTGGGGGACCATCAAAAGATTTTTATTGCTCTGTTCTTGCTTTTAACATAAGGATGGTTACAAATTCACTTATTTAATTAATATTATGGTTACATGTGAAATGTTAAAACAACACTGAAGTTCTTGATCTGTAGGTGACTGTTCAATTTTCTCCAAGACATTGCTTAGGAAAAAAAGCCTCTTCTTTACTGAAGTTTTGTGTTTTATAAGCAAATCCAAGTGGTTTTTAAACAATAGTTACAATTTCCTAGACATATACCATTTCCTAATAGGAAAATAACTCTTGATATGATAGTAGTCAGAGCCTACTACTTGTTTAATTTCTCCTTTTAGACTTCTCATAACTAGATAGAAAAGTCACAAGAAAAATGCAACTTTCATTAAACAAGCTGCAAAATAGTCATCCCTGAGAAGCCACTGGGGTATGTTTGTAATCAAATAACTCTCTACATTACTAATGCCTATTTCTGGCTTTCCTACTTTTCTCTGAAGGAAACTGCTCACTACTAAAATATAGCTTTTAATTTGTGGATGGTAAAAATTTAGTACTTAATAAGCATACTTACCAAGGACTTTTAAAAAATTAATAGAAACCAAATAAATCTTGGCTATTAAAAAAAAAAAATCTGACACACAGGTTGAGTTATACCAGCCAGCACAAGTACACAGTAAGATTCCAGATGTGCTATTTTCCTGTACACTGACAGCTATCAAACCCACCCCTGCAATAAAAAAGTCCTGAAATGGGTTTTTAATCAGGTCTAGATTTCCATTAGCCCATGAGGACTGATGTCTGTGTGTTGTGGTTTTTATTCTTTACAGCACATGCCATTGCTCTTAATATGTGGGGAACACATATTAAGTCTAAACCTTTTTTCAGTAACCTCCTGAAATGGATTTTTTTCATATCTAAATTGAAGCCAAATAAACGTTATTAACAGCTGTATTTTTACAAAGTATTTGAAGGAAGGGTTCAACTCAGGATTGCTCAATTAACATTTCCCAGGCACCACACAAGGCCAGAATGTTCGATGCTTGGACAATGTTAAAAAGGCTCTGAAGTATGAAAAAATGTCAAGGGAATTCAAATAACATGACAAGTTTCAATAGAAATAAAATAAACCCCAATCTTTCTCTTTGAAAAACACTCAGAGGCTGGCTTTGTATTAATTCCCATCTTCCTGGAAACTGTTAGATAGCTATCAATTTCTTCTTATATATTTATTGTAAACATTGGTACAAGATGTTCGGATTGTTTCCAGGAAAATCCTGTTAGTTACAGTTGTACAGAATCAATTTCACATAAAAATCATACAGCACAGTTACAGACAAAAAGAAATCTGTAGGCATCTAGGGCAATGAACAAACCACTGTGGTTTAAATCCTTTGCAAAGCTTTAGCAGAACAACTGGCATCAGTAAAAATACTGCAAATTAAAGATATTAGAAGAAGCTGTTTAGGAAAAAGTATTTAACCACAGTAAAAAGGCGAACAGAAAAAAAAAATTACTATTACTATTACTATTGTTTGAGTCCTAAAAGGATGTAATTTACCTCAATCACATCATGCAGACCAGTATTTGGGCTCATTAAGAAGCTGGCATATTTCTTTACTTTGAATAGATATTGAGAATGTGACATTTTATACCTTTGAAGTGCAAAGATCATTTGCAGTTACTGCCAAATTAATAGTCCACCATACAAAAAAATGGTCAGCCATGTGAAGCTTCTGAACCAACCTGTCTTCTGCCTTCCCAGTCTGAACATAGATAACTAACCCTCCAAAAAGCAAACCCAAAATGTATCAGAAAAACCTGACTTAAAATGTCAGTGTAAAGGCATGGTATGAATCACGTGCAGAGTTTAAACTGTCTGTCAGCAATTTCAACACAGACTTTATTTCTGAGGTGAATATGGAGAGACATGTCTGGTTGGTGAAGAGAAGGGTTTCCATTTTGCCATGCCAGGTGAGTCATTCTACTTTTTTCTTCAATTCATCTTTATAGCTCCTACTGGACTGAAGTAACAATATAATTTTATCTCATTCTAATCTATGGCAGTGCTTATTTTTCACCATACAGACCAGCAGATCCATGTACTAAACCTAATTCAAAGTTAGAACAGGAAATCCTGGTCCTCTTAAGTTTTTCAAGCCTGTCTTTTTTCCTCCTGCAAAAGGCAATGAGTATGCTGTGATACTGCATACATATTTGCCCATCACCTCACCTGTCCCCACAGGTACTGCATGTCTGGCACTGCCCCATGCTATGAAGTATAAGCAGAATTCCAACTGAGATCAATGAGGAGGTCTGTTTAAAAGCCAAAGCAGGCAAACCTTCACGTCTGGAAATTATCCTTGGATTGTCATAGAGCAACAACAACTTACACTAGCTGAAAAGCCATCTCAGGAGGATCTTCTTGCTCCTCTTTCAAATTCAGGCTTGTTCCCAGAAACAACCCAAGTCCTGACAGCATCAGAGCCTCATACACCATCTCAGCTCTGAGAGATGAAGCTTTACAAGAAATAAAGACTCGACAGCAGCAGCCCAGCTCTGCAGCCAACAGCCGCATCCAAGGAGGAGACTCCTTTGCCATCCCTAATCTGAACAACCAAAAGAGGGAAGCAAAAGAACAGGACCAGCTACACTGGCCTTGCCTTTGTGCACAGGAGGGTTTGCAACCTGGGCCTAATGCCTGGAGCCCCACTGTTTTCCTGGGATGCTGCAGGGAGTCTTCTCCAAGCTCAGAGGAGACAGGAATCGGTCTTGCATCTCCCTCATGGTGTCACTTGCTGCAATCCAGACAAAATTCACATCAGAGTGCACAGTGGCACCCATACTCACAACATGAGATGGGATTCCTTCAAGTTTTCATCCACAGCAATGTTGCTTGAGTTTTAGTCAGATCCACACCTGAGTGTTTCTATAAAGTGATGGAATACCATAGAAAGCCTTATGATATCCATGCTCATGCCAAATGAGTGCATGATGATTTATGTTTATTAGAGAAAAGAATATCAAAAGAATTAATAATGGTGCTACCGTAGAGCTTTAGAAATAGTTGGTAGCACAGGCTCAGAAACTTAGGAAGTGAATTTGGAGTATGTAGAACAGACTATGAGGTTTTTCTTTTGGTAAATAGCAGTCTGTATGAATACTAAATCAAGTAGACACTTCATTCATCTTTTAATGATTTTTAAGGGTTTTCTAAAGTATTTCTAACAAAAGTCATACAAGCTAACTTTGAAATACTGGCCTTAAAATCCATCAGTTAATCAGTGTGTAGTTCTTAGAGACTGACATGACTTCTTGCCATTTTTCTAACATCCTTAGCTATTTGATTGCTTGCAAAACTAAACTTGTCTTACTTGATCTTGGAGTATAAATAAGCCAGAGCTAACAAAATAAGAAGAATCAGAGCTAGATTACAATTTACAGCATTTTCTGAGGGAATGTTTTCCTTTGGACAATATTTTTTTAAAACAAACCAAACCACAGAGAAATGTGAAAATATCAAACCACTGAAACACAAGCAAGCTGAACTTCTGGGAATTTTGTTGCTTGGCAAATATATGTTAACAGTAAAGACCCTGGACTGAGCTTGGCTGCACGAGAAGAGAAGAGAAGAGAAAAGAGAGAAGAGAGAAGAGAGAAGAGAGAAAAGAGAGAAGAGAGAAGAGAGAAGAGAGAAGAGAGAAAAGAGAGAAGAGAGAAGAGAGAAGAGAGAAGATGCACTGCCAGAAATGATGCCTCAGCCCATGTGATACCTGAATCACTACCTCAAGATTGCACTCTCTCTTCAGGGACAATATGGGAAGGGGAGGATGAGCATAGCTCTCACTTAGGCATCATAGGTAAATTAATTACAGCAAATAACTGTTGTCCCAAATGTCCTAAAAGCCATGGACTTCATGAAAATAGTTTCTCCTGAGAGCATAACATGGCCACCCCAGGCTCATCTTCCAGAGCCCAGTGCAGTGCATGCACACCAAGGAAATACAACAGGCTAAATAGCCTATGCCACAAGAAAAACAGGCACAGAGGAATCACTGAGCTCAGTAACAGCAAACATCTTCTAGAACAATAGTCAAAGGATTCATACTGAAACCTGAAATAAACATACCTGTATGGCATTTAGTCCCTGAGAGACAGCTGCTCTGACACTACCTTTAGAGCAGGACAGAGAATCTGTTTAGGCTACCACCTCCTGAGGCACCTCATGGTAAAACTCTTTCAAGCTGATTTTCTTGCCTTCAGCCAGCTGTCTTTTGGTCAATGTAATAACGGGATAGCAAGGCTTCTTCAGACTAGAGTACCTCTGTCAGGTACATGGCTCCTCTGTAAGATCAGCTCTTTTCTCCCACACTTACTTTTTAAATCTCAACAAATCAAGACCATCAAGTTTTCTGTCCAACAAAAGAGGACTGTGAAGCTGCCAGAGGAGAGCTGCTGCTTGGAAAGCATTTACTTTTGTAAAATCCAGCACCTGGAGTAAATCAAGGAATGGTCTTACAGCCATCCATCATGATAGATTTATCTTTCTGAAATTCATCTCTAGTACTTTGGTACTGAATGTAGTTTCTGATACTCACCTATTTGTTATGCTTTGTTTGCTTTCCTGTTAGCATGCTGTGCCTGGGAGAGGAAGGGGTGCCTGTGTGCACCTGCGTTTACGGTTTGCAAAGGGCTTTGAGATGGAGCTGATTGGGAAGGCACTGTATAAATTGATACACTGTGGTTAAGTCACAGCAAAAGGAAAACAGGCTGCCTAGATACTGAACTTTCAATTTAAACCACAAAGGTAGATGGCAAGCACTAATTCAAGAACAGGTGGCTTTTTGCTCATAATATTTTATGGCTTTCATTGCTTTACAGTGGAATGAGCTAACCCACAGCTCCCCTCTTGACCTACCCAACATCCTCAAGTGTAGTGAAAAACAGGTGTTTGGTATCTTGGCTTTCCCTGAGCATTCCCACAATCCAGGGACTTTTTCAGCAGTCTAAAAAGCCTCTTACTTTCACTTCAGAATTGAAGGCAAATAGCAGAGTGAGTATAGAGTAATGGGTACACACTCAATAACCAAAAACTTTATCCACAAAAGTAATACTTTTCTTTTATATCCTGCCCAAGTAAAATCCAATAAAAGGACAACAGTTCAAAAACTCAGAAAAATCTCGTGGCAATGACTTTAAAATCGGACAATTGATGATGAGCCTGGGGCTGCTGGGAATCACACATTCACTGAAAATGCTGAGTGTATCCACTCCTGGTACAAGACCTCAGTTTAAAAACTTCATTCCAAAGTTGAAAATCCTGATGCCAACTTGATCAAAATATTGCAGCTGGAAACATTTTGTATCCCTCAGATGTAGCCCTCTGTTGATATAATTAGTATTTATAATGTCTCTTGTAGGAACTTTGAGTCCTGCTGCAAGACAAAGCCAAGCAATAAGACCCAGTTGTAATGAAAAAAGTAGTCCTGCTAATGCTAAGGAGGCTAAGGGGGGGAAAAAAAAGAAAAATAAAACAAAAAAGCAGCAGTAGTTTGATACAAAATCCTAACAAGCAGGTCATATCACAGAGCAAGAGTCTCACGGACTGACACTCTTCTCTCAGTTGCCAGAGTTTCCATTTTCACCTGTGGTGAAAATGTGTGAAGAGAGTACTCTTTATTAAATTACCTGCTAAACCAGTATGGAAAAAAGTCTTTTCTGAGAAGTATAGTACCTTTTCAGAAGTCAGTTGTTTGTTATTTGAATAAATGTATAGATAAATAAATAAATCCAAAGAAAGATTTATAGACCAGTAGGTAGAGAACTTGTGGAAACTATATACTGCTCACCTAGGCAATTTTGACACTTATGATACATATTCTGTGTGGATAAAGCTGTATCAATTCAACTTAGGACTTAATAGGAACTAAGTAGGGGCTGTTCATCTGAAGTGCCTATGATTTCCACATAAACACGGTTGCAGAATGGGATGCCTCCTACTATATCGTAAAGCAATTTATTGGACTCACTACATTCAGTTTAGAAACAATGTGTGACCTGAGAAGAGCGAAAAACATCTGCCTTCTTGTGTTGCATCAGTCCATGGGGGTCTGTAATTTACTTTTTTTTCAACCTTAAATGTTCAAGAATAATGGAAGGGCAAGCCAAGTAATATTAAAAAACCTCAAACAAAATAAAAGCTGAAAAATGTATATACATAAAACAGATCTGTGAAGCTGACGTGAAATATTTCAGATTAACTGGCCAGTTGATTAATGAAGCCAGAAGGAAAAAGTCCAGATCAAGTTTAACGTTATGTGTGTGTGCGCATGCAGACGTGTGTGTGTGTGTGTGTGTGTGTGTGTGTGTTTCATGGAGTTCAAGTAACTCATATTTATTCATTCTGATTTCTCTTGCCCTCATCGGTAGCCTACATCTTGCTAATTTATAATTGATTTATTTTACTCACAGGAGAGTTTACAGTTTCTGTTTCAGTATTTAATTGGGGTGGGATGGTAGTTCAAACTGTTTTGCCAAGACATTTAAATGTCAGTTCCATCTCATATAGGTATGGGAAAATGTCATAAATACCTGCAGAAAAAAACCCCACCGTTTTAACTGAAATTCTTAAAACATGAAAGATCATCAGAAAAGCTATAATAACAGTCTAACTAAAAATCAGATATGAGGAATAAGCAGAAAGTTGTTTGCTTCAGAAACAATAAGGCTACAATATATTAGCAGACTAAGGGAACCCACACTGTAACATCAAATCGTGCAATAAAAACTGACATCTCCATCACCATTCCACAGATAAACGTGGGCACATTGGTGCATGTGGGGCTGGAAGCTGGGGAACAATGTGAGTGACAACATTACAGTGTTTGTGTTTGACAGGCTGGTTTTGGCAGCATACATGCGTGTATGGCAAGAAATAAGTGTATGGACCTATTTGTGAGGCCCAGAGGAGGAAAACATGCAGCAGGGAAGTTGGTGTCTCAGACTGAGAGTCAGAAGAGCTCATGGAATGAGGAGTGTAGATGTCTCAAAACTTCCCATGGACACCAAAAGGTTTCCCAGGGAACCTGAAATGATAAATAAAGACTCAATCTTTTCACATTGTTTTCTCGTATTTTTGGTATAAACATGACAAAAGACCTTTGGTTTAGACAGCACATAAATGCTTGTGACAACAGACAGGGAAAAGGAAAAAAATGTCTGGAAGGAAAAAAAGGGAGAGTACAGGAAAATATTTAGAATTTACTTGTAAAAAGTAGGTGCTAGAAAGTGTCATCTTCTCCTTTAAATTAAATATTCCATTTGGGGTCCCTAAGACAAAATATGATGAGGGATTGGGCACACTTTACAGATGAACTGCTGGGCAACCTTCTGAATATACACCACAAGGCAGGAATAGAGATGTCTCTGTGAGATGGCAGCAACTGGTTAAACAGGGACTGATGGAAGCTACGTGGGGCTCAGCAAGGTGTATCTGACTTTTATAATACATATTCCACATAAATGAGCTCTGGAAAGTCAGATGAACAATGAGAGTTAAGAAGGGCTTGAAATTATCATGCCAAAATATATAGAGGAAAACAGAAATGTGAAGAAACCTGCAAATCCAAAAAGGAGCTGAGAATAAGAATTGCCACCTTGTCTTATCAGATTCAAACTTAAAGGCTTTCTAGATGTTTCTACAACACAAAATAACCCCGCTCCTCTACTTAGAAGAGCTTTATAAGGCAGAGGAGTAGAATGTTAACAGCTTCATTTTCTGGTACCAATCTAATAAAAATGCCTTGCTTTAAAATATGTCCACCTTAAAGTCACAAATCAAGCAGTATAGTATATTTCTTACAAATATTTGTAATTACCATGAAGTAGTACAGGAGCCTTAAGAATGCAAAACAAAAAGAGGTCCTGAAGTAAAGCCTATTGACACTACCTCATACTTCACTGCTGCAGACACAAGGGTACAACACGCAGTAAAACTTCTTGCACGTGTCCAAGCTCAAGTCCTGATGCGCCTAAGAGAATAAACAAGGCCAGGAAAGTGATGTCTCAGAAATCAAACCTCTGGGTTAAAAGGCTTTCTCAGTGCTTTCAAATCGATCTACCAGGAGACAGTTTTCTTCCATTAAGGGCATATTCAAAAAAAAAGCTTTTCTGGAGCTGCTGTAGCTGAGTCAGGCACAGCCTACTCACTATTCTTTTTTTTAATGACCTCCTGATCGTTATACAGTCTTGACTAATTTCTGCAATTAGAGAGGCTCATTTTCAGAGACCAAGATGCTAATGTTCTTGAATTAGTTTTTATGGTTCGGGGCTTTTAATTTGAGATTTAAAAACCATCATAGCTCACAAAAAATCAAATAAACTGCAGCTAATGAAATTCACAGAAGTGGAGTGTTCACAGAACATTTCTCACTAGCTTTCCTGGATGATTTATTGACAGCTGGTTGTAAAAACAATTTTATTAAAGGTCATAATGTTTGGTTAGGAAAAAAAAAGTTTAATTTATGGTGTAATTAGCCTTCCTGCAATCGGCATGATGCCAGACCCATCACTTACGAACTTTGGCTGAAATAAGCTTGGTGGTTTTAATTATATCTTTGAGAATGTGTTCAAAGGCAAGACCACAGTGCTGTGGTGTTATTTTCTTTCTATACCCACTTCATGGACATTACAATGGCCACAGTAATAGATTTATTCTACCCACTGGCACATACCCATGGTACAGCACCACCCGAGGAGCACAGCAGAGCCCCCCACTCCCTGGAGGAAGCCATTTGGGATCTGCTCTCTATCCAAGCCCACTATGAGTGGCTGGGATGGTTTGAGATGTGCAAGAATTACCAGGTTTTCTAAGCAGTTACAGCTTTTTTAAAATACACTTGAAATGTCCTCTTTGCCCTGCCTGTTGTATGGCAGAAAGCCAGAAAGGAGCCCTGGGTTCCCTACCTGGAGGGAGGCACTGTTGCTCCCCTGGAAAGCAAGGACTTCCATCAAGATACGACCCACGAGTTTTCTCATGTTTCTCCATTTTATCCTTTAGCTCCCAGATGTATTTTGCTGTTCTTTATTTCTGATTCACAACATTAAATTTGGGGGGAAAAAAAGAAAAAATTGTATGTGATTAAGGGAGAGCGCCTGTTGCAGGTCTCCAGTAAATCCACAGCCTTTCCCAGATGGGATTAAACTGTTCAACAGGAGCAGGGCCATGGATAATCACTAAGTACTCATGCACAAAATGCCACTCAGCAATTATCAACCTGGCCGTGAATTTTTATTTCTGCTCCTTTTCACCTTGTTACGGCATTATTTTCATGAGGTTTCTAAGACCATGAGGTTCACATGGGGAGGTTTAGGTTGGATATTAGAGAAAAATATCTTCACCAAAAGGCTTGTCAAGCAATGAAACGGGCCGTCCAGGGAAGTGGTGGAGTCACCATCCCCAGAGATGTTTAAAAGACATGTAGATATGGCACTTAGGGCCATGGTTCAGTGGTGAACTTGGCAGTGTTGGGTTGATCTTAGAGGTCTTTTCCAACCTAAACAATTCTATAATCCTACATTGTTGTAGTAGAGAGCTGCAAAACCCTTGAAAGATTGCCAAATCCCTCTTAATTTAGGCAGAGCTCCTGATTTGAACTTTGGACAAAGACTTAAAACCTGTATGTAGAGGCAAAGTCAGGACACTGGCTTTTCTTTCACTAAAAGCTGGAAACAACACCACAAATCTCCCTACTGGAGAAAGAGAGGCATACATGTGAGGATAAGTCCTGTGACAGTCGGTAGGAGAGCATTAAGAGGCCCACATCCTAAAGTGCCAAGTTAATCTCTCCATCCTCCAAGCTGTTCCACACACAGCCCACCCTTCACAGGGTATGTTGTCAAGAAATGTTTCTATGAAACTTAAGACATGAAGATCTGCCTAACACAGTAGAAAAATTATAAATCTAACGCCTAAAAATCCAAGAGTCTTAGCTGTGTTTTATTAGAAAACACTGCACATCAGCCATCCTGCCTACCTTTGTCATCCATAGCCTTGTAAAAAACTGATCAATGCATCCAGCCATATTTCCATCAATTTTAAGTGAGGCAAAACAGAAAAAGAGCCTGAAAAAAACCCACAGTTTTTCTGCAGAAGCTCTCCCAGGAGGAACTTCAATTATCTCCCATTGGGAGTCTCAAAACGGGCAAGAAAGGAGCCATGTTAAGCCAGAAAAAAAATCAGAAATGTTAAGACAAACCCAACGTTAATTCCACTTCTTGATTAAAACACTGTTGAAAAGAAAAAAGGGCTCACAGCTGTGGGGCACCTGAGATCTAACACAGAGCTGTCTGATCCAATTAACATTTTTCTCATTTGTGACTACATTTGAGTTCTCTAGGCAGAATATCTCAGAAAGCCTTATCCATCAAACCAACACAAACATTGAAGTAGTGCCTGAAGTTAGTTAGTGGTGAATGTGCACCCATATTCAAGTTTCAAGGGAGAGTTGCATTGCTTGTGAACAGCCTGTCCCAGAGCTGGAAGCGTTTGGAAGCACACATCAACAGCACTCAAGATTTTTGTTTTCAAGAAGCCAAAATCACACCGCCAGGTCTTGCTAGACCTGACACTGGAAGTTTTAGTGGCACTGCCTAATGCCTCCTTGAAGCCAATGTCTCAAGGAGGTATTAGTGAGTGAGATGACCCTCTCCTGGTCCCTGCTGTTACCATTAAGCACATAAAGCTGTGTCTAGACATGGCTGAAGTCAAAGCAAAAGGTAAACACATCACTTTCTCTCTTTGTTCAGGTTTCCTTGTCTTTTTTCCCAACTCACTCAAGAACCATCACTCTCTCTCTCTCTCTGTTGCCCTATTTTCTAAGACACGTCATCACTTGCAAGACATGAGCAGGGCCAGGAAATGTGAAATTGTTCAAGAAAAGTAGTTTCTCCCAGTGCCATAGAAAATGAGAGGCTCGGGTTGGGGGAAAGCAGCGAAACAGACAGCTGAGTAACTGCTCGTTAAAATTCTGTTCTGCCTTCCTTAGAAAGTCTATGATCACCAATTAATTCTTTTTACTTTGCTTTTACTAAAATAATGTAATATAGGTTTACAGAATCTCATGAGAACATGAGACAGCCCCTGTAATTTAATCTGAGAAAGACACATGCTTCATCAAAAGAGCAGTTGGTTTCAATGATTTACTAAGAGTCCCAAAGGGTTCTTTTTCTAATTTTTGAATACAATTATTAAATATTATTTGGCAGTATTCTGCTTTTTCTGGCTCAGCTTCTTCCATACAAATGCTTTATAATTAATTTTGTTTCAGTCCAGTTGAATGGTTTAGAGTTAATTCCAATGTAATTAAATCCTTTCTTTGGAATCCTTCTTGCCCCAAGTCTCCCCCTTTTCCTTCTTAGACTTCAACTTTGCCCAGCACTACCCTCCACACACAGGTCAGATATGATTTTTGTGGGGGCTCAGATTGTTCTTCTCAGACTGATATAAAAGAGATTCCTCAACCTCTTACAGGTTGAAGCTTCCAATGAGTTTAACTCTTTCTTGTGTATTGCATCAGTTTTGATTTTGTAAAGCTAATAGACATGTGATAAGTGGCCTAAAAGATTTATTACAAAATTAAACCAAAGGAAATAAAAATATACAGCAAATTTAATAAATCTCTACAGCATACTAAATTTAATTAGGAATCAACTAATCAAGGAAATGGTATTAATTAAGGTGTCTCCTAAGGAGCTTAGGGATATCTAATTTACACAGACTGCTCCCTAAATCAAATAACACCTCATGTCTGAGATTTCCAGATAAATAACCACCAGCTCTGCTAAAGGCTATGGAAGGTAAATACCATGTTACACAGTCTGAATGCCAATCTTAGCACTGCAGGCAGCAGCCTTCACCGTGGAGTTCTGTGCAGGGACATCTGGCAGCCTGGCACCACAGGGGTCCATGCTGGACTACAGTGTCCAATGTGAAGAAAGTCCTTCTCTGTGTGTTAATTCCTAAGTGCTACAGCAGCATGCTGGGTACCGGCTGCTGCTTGGGTTTGCATGGTGTGTTAACCTTGCACATTTGTTTAGGGTATTTTAACATCAATACAACCAGACTGCACATTTCAGGTAAGGCCTATTGCAACTGGAACAGTTAAACATTCATTAAAACCCAAAAGACAATGCTGAAAGAGGTAGCAATGCACTGAATCCAAAATTGGCAGATTTTCCTTCAGCAAATAAACTTTATTTCTGTACAAAGAATACCATTTTCTATCACATACTCATGCTGATTCTGTAACCTTCCCTGTATCAACAGAGCTGGAGAAAACAAGCCTGGAAGTGCCCTGACCCTATGAAAACAGGATAGCTATTTTTAACTGCAAACTCTAACACACTGATAAATGTTATATTTGTTCCCAGCTTTAAAGAGTGACTTACAGTGACAAATTTATTGCTAATTGCACAAACAGTTTATTATGCAGGACCATAAGAAATCTTGGGGTCTAAAGGATGTGTACTAAGAAATTATTTAATCTGGCACATACTGATGAATCAAGGTCCTTATTTACCCAGAATTTGTTAAACTCAGAGCTTTATGCTCTGCAGTGATTCTGTAGGTGACTGCAAAAATAAATGGGATTTAGGTCAAAATGTTGAAACGTGGCCACCTAATATTAGGCAAGTTAATGTATACTCAGATTGCCAAG
This sequence comes from Corvus brachyrhynchos, assembly GCF_000691975.1. Classification (NCBI taxonomy): domain Eukaryota; kingdom Metazoa; phylum Chordata; class Aves; order Passeriformes; family Corvidae; genus Corvus; species Corvus brachyrhynchos. The sequence goes on along the minus strand of NW_008240122.1, from coordinate 1,159,417 downwards.
CAGGTTGGCTAAATTTTATACTCAGTGAGTACTTCCAGCACGGAAACCAATGACTTTTGACTTCAGCATCCAACCTGTTCACCCTCTGCATTGACTTGTAGCTGCATTTTCTGACCTACTTGCCCGACCTGGCTTCTCCATCTCAGCCAGCCTCACCCTGCTTGTCACAGAGAAAATAAGCCCTGTTTGTTCCTCCTCTCCTCCATTGCAAAGCTCATTGCTCAGCCAGAGACAGTTTTCTCATTTGGCTGTTACCAGCTAACTCCTTTTTTCCATTCATCCCAATATCTGAGGAATTGTTTGAATTTAGACCCCAGTTTGTGACTGATTGAGAAAATAACTAACAGGTGCCCCATCTCCAAGCCTCATGCTCTGCAAGTCTGTCTCTCTTATAAGAAATGGGTGTTTTTACCTAAAATCCCATAATGGCAATATTCTACCACTGATTTAAGAAAAGGAAAGAAACAATTATTAAAACAATATTTCAAAACATGAACTGCAGACAGCTGTCTCCCACACTTAGCAGGTTGAGTTACAATATAGTTCACTTTTAAAACAAGCCTTCATTTCAGGGAACCACAGAGAGTCAACGGGCACATAAATCAGCTTTCTGTAAAATGGGGAACAAATCTACACTGGCCATTGGAAAGGCGATATGCAATGTAAATATGAAAATATCCAAAAGGATCACTGTTGCTCAGACAGATTTGGGTAACTCCTATTAGTTACCTAAAGACTACAGACCCCATTGTTTTAAACTATTTATCTCAAGATAAATAAGCAGCCTGGAACAAGCTTAATGAATATTGTACAATTGGCCTTCAAAGACAAAGTCCACTGGTGCTTATGAATCAGTAGCTGCATCTTTCCTTGTGACCAAGCATGTGTCAGTCAAATCTATTCCTTAAAAACTATGAAGATGAAGTGTTATTAAAAAAATTCAACGTCAATCAAACACTTTAAGGAAACTATCCTTCCTTTACAAAACTTAGATTAATAATGTCAAAATATTTTACATTGAAACCTTGATCTCATCACCATGTAAAATTTCAATGCAGTTGAACATATTTTAATATCCTTGTCAATATTTTTCTCCCTAAATAAATTTCTGAGACTGACACTTCGTTTCAGCTCAGTAAGTTTTGAAACTCCAGCTACTGTTCCAGTTTAAAATTCTGTCTTTCAACCATCTCTATTCATTTCTTCTGCTGGATTTAATATTTACTTTGTTTACCAGTAGCAGTTCAATAGCAGGACTTCAATTCCATGAACAAAGATAGCTTCCTATTATAGTATGCTTACAAAAAGTATCATTTTTGTCTGAATAATTTTTCTTTCCTCCCAAAACATGCAGTGCCTGTTTTGCAAATAGTCCCTTGAACAGCTCAGGTCAAGTGGTACTACAGTGATAGAGTATAATTCTTCATGTTTATCAGTGGTATGTACCTCAGGGAAACAAACTCAGTGTGTTTTCTACTGAACACCTGTGTATTATTCCATTATCTTACCTTGTGTGATGCTGGGTTAGTATTGGGGTGAAAGAACCTGTCTTTCATCTCCATCCTGTGGCAGTCAGCAGCCCTGACCTTGCTCAGATGAGAGGAGACCTTCTGCAAAGACCACTGAAGTCAGCAGGGATATCATTCCAATATGCTCAGCCTCTCTTCCTGACCTCTAATTTGTGAAGGATGTTTTTATTATTTATCTTTCCTCACAGAGGTTAAATGAACTGTTCTTTGTTCAGCACATTTAGGTTTTCAGTGAAGCATTAATATTTACAGAGCATTTTTGTTCTTGGTTTGTAGTTGTCATTTTTTTTTTTAATTCTATTTGTTTTTCTGTTTGGCTCTTGGTTTTTAGGGGAACCATCTGAATAGTCCAAAACTGCCAGTGGAACAAGAGAAGAAATTCAGTGTTTCCCTTATCTTTTCCTTATTTGTGCTCAATTTCTTTAAGAAATGACTAGAGTATATTAACATTTACCATGTGTGAGAAGTAGAAATGAATCTTCAAGTTGGGTTTTACCCCCGACGAACTTTGTGTGTAAGCCACATTAACAAAAGTTCCTTCCTGAATGTCTGCTTGCCAGATGGAAATTTATCTTTAAAATCTGTACAGTAGTGTGAGCATTACTGACATGTTATTTCTATGCAGTTTGTCTGTGCATTGCTGTTCTCTCGGGAAGGAATAATCAATCCATTTTAAACTCAAAATATAATTGCCTGTTAATATCCCTTGATGCTGTGAGAACCTTTAATCATGCCTAAACATAAGATAACTGATGCAGAAGTTTGGTTTTTTCTTCATTAATAAAGCAAATAAAAATATAGCAAGCCATTAGGCTCATGTAGTTCACTTATACAGACTATTCTATTTATATACTTGAATGAAGATACTATTTTAAATTTTGCATTTAAAACAACTAATTGAACTGTTTAATCTTAATTAAATTTTAATATATTAATATTTGCATAGACTATTTGGTCATCACAAAAAGTACTTCCAAATACACAGTATTTTAAAATAGATGAAAGTTTCAGGAGGAACATATTTTATTTTTCACTTTTGCTCAAAACACCTGCTAGAATCAAACACAGATTCCTTGTCAGATTCATCTTTTTCTGACTTTCATTTTCTGGTACTCAGAACTTAGTGAGCTCACAAGAACTTTATCCCTTTGTGCATCAATGCACTAGCATGAGAGCGTCTGCCAGAGTTACTTCTCCGCTGGAATGCTCACATCACAAAAGCCAGCTGAGTCTCCTTGTTCTGTTGAATAAGCCCAGCTAAGAACAAATTTCCTTCTGTTCTGGCTTTGCCACAAGAAATCTGCCATGAGAAACCTGTCCCATCAAGTGATGTACAAACAACGGAGCCAAGAAGATGAAAGATTTCCATTGACCTCACTGCATGATCACTGGACAGAACTCCAAAATTCACCTCCTGGAAAAAGGAGAAGAGGGTCACTGGGACAGGAATTAAGACCAGCTATTTCTTCATTTGGCCTAGCTGGATATTTAGTGCTCATGTGACTTGATGCTACCTGGTACTAAAAGAGTGGCTTCAAAGAAACCATTTATTACTCATCAAAAGCAGCAGAGACTCAAATATCGTCAACCCTCTTATTAAACTCTGGAAAAATCCTGAAATAGTTTCACTAAGACAGTAAACAATATGAGGTAGCAACAGGGATTTTGAGAGAGAAAAATGTGGTTTCCTCTTAGCTGGATCTCACTGCTGAGATAAATCTTTTCTGACGTTCAACTCTGTGTTCAAAAAGTACCAGAGTTTCCCCCAGCCTAAAACCTTTGTAATAATCTTCTGTGGTGGTTCAAATTTCTAGCTGAACTAACAAAGAGAGTTTTATTTCATAGCCTTGTCTCTGAACCTTGATGTTTTGCATATATCTTCAGGTGAGATGAGAATGGGTAAAAGGGCCAATATAAACAACTATAAACATTCCCCCAGGAAAGAAAACGAAACAAAAGAGGGGAAACAGGATTGATTACAGTAGTTAAAATTTTGATTTCTGACTGTTTATTGTCCCAGTTGTGTCAAGAATAAGTTTTTCCATGTTCATGGACAGGGACCTTCCCAAACGAAGAATTGGATAAAAAACCTTGCGCTGACTCTACTCCTCTTGCTTTTATACTTCTGGGTATATCAGAACAGAGTCTCCACCACTCATCTTCTGGGTGCATGAGCAGGGAACAGAACCTCGGCACAGAAGAAAAAATATTTGAGAATATATAAATGCTGCTAAAATCAAGCTGAGAGCATGACAATATAAACTAGGAACTCTACTGCCTTTGAGGACTGATTTATGCCTGTGCCATGACTTCAGCATACAAGCTATCTGCTCTTAGATGTCTCAGATCTACTGTCTCTCTACCCAGTATAGCTCTTCCCTCATAAAGGCACACTGTCTGGCTGCCCTCTGTCAGGATGTGTTGCTGAATTTTTTTCATCCCTTCCCTCTTCTCTCCAAACTAAGCTGTTCCACAGGGAAAATTATAGGGACCCACATGGGCTGAGTCACATTTGAGATGTGCCACTGCAGCAAAAGGAGATGTAAAAGGGGACATAACATTCTGCATTTCAAGAGATTAATGAGATTAATCCCAAACTTTCCCCAAACATTTTTTCTTTGGCATTGTTCTGCACTAGGAAAAATACCATAACCAGTCAGAAAGACAGCTTCCTTGTCAAAGTTAAAATGGAGAGACTTGTAATAGAAAACAGGTTAGAAATTGAACTACGGGATCATTATTGTACTTGCTTAATGCACAAACCAAAGCATTCAAATTTTATACAAACTATAAAAATCTGCATGAGTTTCCCATCATATCCATCAACAGGTGAACCTTAGGAAAAGCATTTTCCTGTTTACCCATCAGCACTGCTCTTATGCCAGTCACAGGCTCTTTGTTTAAAGGGCGCAGTCGGCACCTTCCCAAGGTTTTATGTTTACTCTTCTGGTGCCCACCAGATTAATGAGAACTGAGCTCCTGCTCCTGCTGCTGTCAGACCTCTCCTTCATTTTTTGCTGACAACCAAACCTGCCCTTTCTCCTTTCCATTTGAAGTAGAATTTATATCAGTCACATGGGAAAAGGAGGAGCAGCTTCAACCACTGACTTTAATCTCCATGTGAAAGGCAAGGCAGCGGATGAGGCAACAAGGAGCATTGAAGTCCTCAGCGCAAATGTTGTTGCTCATTACAAGCTCCCTCTCTAGGGATTAAAAAAAAAATCTTCAAAGGAGAATTGCTCCAGTCACACACGCCAGCATTCCTTCTCACACACACACGCCTTTCACATCTCATACATGTGGTTTCCACGCAGGAAACAATTACTGTAATTAATAGACCCAAATAACCCCACTGTTCATTTAAAAATGCAGTTTAAATTGACAGTGGCACAAAAAAAAGTGGCTGGGTGCTTAGGTCTCATTATACGTGTGGACTAAAAACCTGGTTGTGCATACAGACTGTCAGCTCTGTATTTTTCCAGACCTATCACATCAAGTTCAACTCCAGCACAAACCAAAATACGCTCAAGGTTTGAATGTTCTCCAGGAGGCACTCAGACATCATTGTTTCTCCCTACAACATCTAGGAGCTATTTTGTCTAGACTGAAATAAATGTGACTGACACTGGCAAAAGGGATCTTTTTTGCATCAAGAGGCAGAGGTTAATATTTACTGGGGATTATAGTGTCTCTCAGATAGTAGATTAAATTAAGGATTCTCATTTGTCCAGTTGGGAACATTTCCCATTGCTTAAAGCTATTGTTATTCAAAAAGAAAAATAAGTAGCAGCATATACTGTAATTTTTACCATGCTTACATTCTGCTGTATCAGACAAGAACATGATTTCTTCTTTAAGTACCTTCAGTAAGAAATATAACATACTGTGATTTTGCCAGTGGATGGATAACTATACTTTTATTAGTTTGAACTGCTTTTTTCTCCTGCTGCTTGACTGCAGAAGCTGCTGTATCCCTCACACTTGCAAGATTCATGGCAAAAGCCAGTAGGTCCCTTTGCTTGTGACTGTGCGATCAGGAGTCTCTAAAGCAGTTGTATACACATCTGAGAATTTCCTTGGGATGGGATGGGAGCCTTCTGCTGCACTCCGCATCCAGGAAGGTGCCAGCAGGAGGGAATAGCTTCATGGAGGAACAACATACGGGAAAAGAGCTGCAGCTGTGGAAGCAGTAGCGCTGCTACTGTGAGCAAAGGCTGCACAGGGCCACCACTGCTGAGCAGCATCCTCTGCCAATGGACTGTCCAGCACTCAGCTCCCCCATGCCCAGGGGAGACAAAGGGAGCAAAATTTGGCCCTGTACCCATGAAGCTGAAAGCCCTGGCACAGGTTGCTCCTTGTAGAGGGTCTGCTTTGTTGCAACCCTGAGATACAGCAACTCTTGAGTAGCTGGAGTAGCACAGCAATCCATTTTTTCACCTCATTTCTTTTCTTTAGCAGTGCTGAGAAAAAGCAGGCCATATCAGCTGGTACAACAGCTCGATGTGTTGTTCAGTTCACCTATCTCACATGAATCATCCATTTAATTTTGAACTCTTACTTTAGCTTTTCAAAATAAAGAGTTTGGGGTGGGGTTTTTTAAGGCCCATGGGAAGAATATGTTAGATTTGACTTCTGGTATTTGTCTTTCGTATGTTTCAGTGAAATTAGTTAGATCTGGAAAATGTTGCCCTTTACCTGGTAATTCAGGAAACCAAAGAAACTAATACATTTATCAAATGAACAGAAATGGCCCTCTGGTTTTCAACAAAATTTCCTTTTGTTGTATATACTAAATTCCAGTATAATCAATTTTCTACACATCATAATGTTTTAGAACAAAGGTTGAAGTGACAGTGAAACTTGATTTTTATAGCTCTTTGCCTGCAGAAGAGAGAAAAGAAAGTAACAATTTATAGTGTCAATGTACACAGAAATAAATCCAAAAGCTCTTTTTGACAAGAAAGGCCACAGTAGTTCAATTCAGACAGTTAAAGGCTTTTATGTTGTTCTAGAGGACAACACATTAAAAAATATATAATGAAAAAAAAGAACATTGGAAGGTGAAAAATTATGATTTAATTTGCATTGAAGTGAAATGACCTCATAATAGAGGTTGACAAAAGAATTAAAAAGGTGCCTAATAATGCACATAAACTCCAGCAGACATTCCTAAATCTGCCTGTCGCTTACAAGTAGAGAAATGCTTTTTCTCTCTCATTCTCACTTGTAATTTGGACACACATAGTGATATCTGCTGGCAAAACAGCTCACACGCATTTGTCAAAACAGCAGATGGGGAACTAAAAGCCCTGGATGTATTTACTCATTGGGGGATCCTTTCAATCTGCCTCTTTTCTGTGGTTTCTGGGTTTCCTCGAGAAGTCTGGGTGTGCTCCCTGGAAGCTAAACACTGTTGCTTTCTGCGGGAGCATGTATTATATATCCTGGTGTAAGAGAGCAGCAGCAGCATTGCCAACTCAGTGTTTTACTACAGCCTTAAGCGTTTGGTGTTTTTTTTAAAATCTTCAGCTTCTGGAAGCAAGAACAGGTTTTTTGGTTTTGTCTTTATTGCTTTACAGGAATGTAAATTTTATCCTGTATGGTAATGAGGAAAAATCACCCAAACACACTTGAAGGCATCCGAAGCAAAACAAATAAAAGGGACTAATTATACAATATCTAGCTTTCCAAGAAAACAGTGCTAAATGCTTAGTCTCATACAGTCTTACTGAATGCCTTCTTAACAGCTTGATAGCCTTCCAACTAATTGCACCTGTATTTGAAATAAAAGAACAGTCAGCCACAGCTTCATGTATTTATAACAGAGGGAGACATAGGGTTGCTAAGCCGTGTTTCTCAGGGAAATACATGCTTTCACAACTCATGACTCTGTGTGTGTGTGAAATCTCACAATGTCACATCATTTGGACAATTGTTCTGGAAAATCAAGTGTCTCAATTACAAAGCCACTACCATGGGACATGAGAAAGGTGGGTAAATGCACCTACTGGCTGGGAGTGATGGCCCTGTACCCAGAGAAACCCGTGTGCAATGGATTCCACTGCACTGAACACATCATGGGGTTGGCACAGGAGGCAAACAGCTTCCTGCACATTACCCCGAGTTCTCCCTGGGAAACACAGCATTCCTCCCCACCACCATGTAACACAGACAGTGGGAGCCCCAAAAGTGTAATTGACTGCCACAGCATGTTTTTCCAAAGGTCTGCATGCACAGATGAGCTTCACAGTCACTTGGCAGCAGTATAAAACTACTATAAGGTACAGACCCACACAAGCCCAGGCTCCCTGTAGCCCTGTGAGCTTAACAGGGGGAAATTCAAGCACCTCCACATAGGGACAAGCCACTGTCATAAGCCCCTGCTGAAGGAATATGTAGGAACAGAACTTCAGACCATGAAGTTTCTTCTCCTTTTACAGAATATTCCCACATTGCAGTTGAAGAAACAGCTGTTAACAATTCACTGAAATAAAATGAAGGAAAATGTATTTACTTTGATATTTGTTTCTGAGCTGCTGATATTTCAATGATAAAGCTGCCATACATGAATATGTGTGGATGTGAACAACCACAATGCCTCTGCAGACTCATCTATTGGAAAAGAATGGTATCATTCTGCTCACAGAAACTTGGATGCAAATTCCATTTTATTGCTAATTCCTGGCAGAGAGCTACAACTCCTTATTTTACTGTCTTTCCTATGTGATGTATCACTACCCACACAGCTCTTTTGGTTGTGGTCTGGACTGTCAAACTCACAGGGCAAATCCAGCAACCCTACAGACTAAAAGCTTTTATGTTTTTACTTTAGCGTTCCCAAGTTTTTCAAGACACACTGATAAGCAAATTTTTAGGAATTTTCAGGAGATTTTCACATACCACAACATACTTGTAAATATCTTCAAAAGAAACTTCTGTCTTGCTAGGTCACATATACCTTCTTACCTCTCCCTTCCTTTTGCAGAAAAGAGGGGAAGGGGGACTCCGTAAACTCCCAAGTCAGAATACATGAAACCAGTAATATTTAATCAGATCCTTGTAAAAACTTTTAGACTGAAAGAAAGAACTGCAATGAGAAAACTCAGTATAAAACTATGGAAAGCTCATGCAGTAATAGATGATTCAGCTCACCTTCAGAGATTACTGTTACCATGCTACCCGGTTTCTTTTCTCTGATCTGAAACCACACTTTGGCCTGAAGATGTATTTGCTGAGCAATTACAAATAACCTAGGCCACTGACCTCCAAAAGTTGGTTCAGGACTTGCCAAAAAAGAGACTTGTTAAGAAAAAAATAAAAAAGAAGGTGAACTCAGGAAACCTCAGACTGGAAGAGAAAATGGTTACAGGGGAAGGTCGCCTGCTATGAATTTAGTATCTGGATTAAAAGGCTGCTAAACAGCAAGACTCAAGGAAATGAGTCAAGTTCAGAAAAAGGAGACACAAAAGATTTAAGGCAAAGAGCTGAACAGCATAGATAATGCACACTCTACAAAGATAAACAGTTCCAGTGTCTGTATATGGCTGGCTCTTACAAATGAGTGTCGGGTATGAAAGGAAACAGGAGGCAGAGAATGGGAAGAGAATGGACACTGACTCCAAGCCCTAAGGAAATACATTCAGGGCAGAAGAGAGTCAAGTATGAGAGATGAATCTTACTCCATTTTCTCAGGCAATGCTATTATTAGCATCCCAAACACTTGTCTGAGGACCAAACTTATGACCACTTTCATGTCCTCAGAAAGGGTGCCCCAGCTCAATTTGAGCAGTTCCTGTGTGCAGTGGGGTAGGGATTTAAAAGAAGGAAGACTTTGGGGGAAATGGCTGCCACATGCAGAGGCTCAAATACACCGTCATAACATTTGTCTGTATGGAGGACTGTATCAGACAGTGGGATACATTCCCCATCCATTTACTTCCCATATAAACACTTCCAGTGGCATTTTTCACAGATCTGTTCCCAGAGAGCTGGCACAATTTCATGCAGTAATAACCGAGCACTGCAGCAGCAGTTCTGTGTTCAATGTACAATGACACCAATGAATTCAGGCCTATGACAAGTCTCACCAGCATTGCATCTCTGACATTAAGCAGCAAAAATCAGTTTCAG
>NW_008240122.1:1148604-1149737 GCF_000691975.1 Corvus brachyrhynchos | reverse complement strand
CAGCAGGAAATCAAAACATTTTAATTCTGGCCAATCAAAAGCTATGGAATAGTACTCATTCACAATATTGACAGTGCTTTTTCCTTAAAATATGGGACTAACAGAAATGTTTCTTAGAAGATGTGTATGTCTGCAAAGTCAAAGAGAGGAAGGAAGAGATCACAGCACTTCAAAATATGCCAGATCTTCAGTCAAAGTCTCTCCAGCAGTATGGTGGCATCATAAAAAAGCTTCTTTTAGGTGTTTCCCTCCACAGGGCAATGTGTAAATGTCTATGGAAACACAAGTGGAGTCCTAAACCATTCATAAAATTAGCCCCTGTATGAAAACAGATGCATGCTGGTAAATACCTGAGACTACTTCTAGCATCCTACATCATTTTGTGGAGGTGACCTAATTGTTCCACAAAACTGTGAAAATATTCCCAACCTAAATTTAGCTATTTTCAGTGTCATACCTGGAATTGCTGTTAAGGTGACCTCTTTGCAGATTTTCCATCAAGGAAAACCTTATCCTCATAGAGAGGGACAAACACTTTTGCTACTCCATTTTATGCCAGGTTGAAACAAAGCTTCATGTATTATCTGATTAAGCCTTATAGAAATGTGCAAAATCTGCACAATGGAGTTTTCGTGCATAGATGAAGTCAAGGAAATGGATGTTCTTTGGGACCTCTTGAACTTTATGTTCTCTGCATGAATGGCAGAACACATGAGTTCTGATGGTTAGCAATTTTCTTCTGGGAGTTAAGGATAGTCAGTACTCAGCAGAATTGAATTGCTGCCACAGTTTTCATTTATGAATAGGTTATCATCTCCTTTAGCATTCTCTAGTTCCACTAAAGAGAGCAGATTAACTAACTTTGTCAGCCTCTGCACCTACAACTTTCTCTCAGACTCTTTTATGTAGACCTAAAGGTCTGGCGCTTTAGTCTTTGAGTACCCCTTGTACAAGAATGCTACAGCCCGTATTTCCCACACTCAGATGATGTGATCCCTGAGCTCTCTGAATCAGGCTGAGATTTTACACACGGTCTTGTCAACACAGGCAGGATGTCAGAGATGCTAGTGTCAACCTGGCCAAAAAGTCTGTAAATCTTTCCATGGCATTTCTGTGAAAATTCCACCAGTAAA
>NW_008240122.1:1138353-1148565 GCF_000691975.1 Corvus brachyrhynchos | reverse complement strand
AAATTCCTCCAGGAAAAAAAACAAGTGCAGAGGCAGAAAGAGTTTGCGTGGTAACTGCAGTAAAAATGAAATCATACTCATTCTCCCATCCAGCATCGCAGAGACAGATCATGCTAATTCTTGCACATCAGTGCTCAGTTATAATCATATTACTTGCCTTGGCAAAACAGCTGGAAAAAAAACAGAGAAATATCACTGGGGGAGAACAGGGACTTAGATCATATTCCCATGTCATTTTTTCATGATTTCCATTAAAAGTATAATTCCTGCTAATAAATTAAGACTTATAAAAACTACGCTAAGAAAACTCTTTAAGATAGAGAAAGAGAACACAAAACCCTTCCAGCAAAGATGGAACTTACAAGTCTAAAAATTTTAATGTTGCCATTTCTTTGCTCTTTTGACCTTCTGATGTTGAAATAGTCATTATACCTCCTTATTCGGAAAGATATCTAGATATAAATGCATATATATAAAAGTGTACACATAAAGATATATATGTGTGTGTAAAGAACACTCTCAGATTGGATATTGGGAAAGATTCCTTCACTGAAAAGGTTGTCAAGCACAGGAACAGGCTGCCCAGGGAAGTGGTGGAGTCACCATCCCTGGAGGGATTTAAAAGATGTGTAGATATGGCACTTGGAGACATGTTTAGTGATGGACTTGGCAGTGCTGGGGTAATGGGGGTCTTTCCCAACATAAATGTTTCTATGATTCCAGTGGAAAAGTATTTTGGTACTGGGTGTGAGAGGTCTGGGGAGCATATTTTAAGTCTGAAATTGGACAAATAGCAGTATGATAACATATCCAAATGTTGCTTTTATATAGAAGAGATCCAAGGACTCATATTTCACTCCAAAGGCAAAAGAAATATAAGTTCACTCTCAGCAAAAATCCTGGGCAGCACCTACTCCCTCATGGGGATTGTGAATCATAGGTGATGTGAAACACAATGCTACAAGAGGAAATTTCAGTGATATTTATTTTTATCATATTTATCTCAATCCTAATGTGTTATTCTTTGTACTTGACACAGAAACATGTGTGAAAGGAGTCTGTCCAAGAAAAAAGACCTTTAAATTTTTACTGAAAAGGCTCACAAAGAGTAAGAAGCCCCCCCAAAAAATAAAGCAACTGCCTGGATGCACAGCACAACTGCAAGTTCCTTCGTGCAGAGTCCAGTGTTCTCTGCATTGAATCATTCAGCTGTCTACAGAAGCCAACCTCTCTGTGGGTAAGTCTTGTTAGTATTTCCGTCCATCACTGCAGTGTTCTTTGATCAAGACAACAATAAAAGTCTTGGGGGATAGGAGAAAATGATCATTTTCTTGTAACAATCCTACTGGCATTAACTCATGTATTACAGCATGAATGAGACCTGCATGGTTTGGTCCAAAGCTCTCTTTAGTCATACATGCTCCTGCTCCAGGTTCCTTAAACTCTTGTTTAAAATGCAATCTGTACTGTTTACCTAAGTATTTTACAAACAGTGTTCTCAGTATGGAAAGGTTAACAATCACTGAAAATTAGCATAACTTCAAGAATCAACTTGTTTAGAGAGCCAACCACATCTACATTCTGCTAACAGTAAGCACTAATTAACAATGTCTGCTAGCACTAACATAAATCACAACTGTCCCTTTTCCTCTCCTGGCACTGCACTGGAAAATATCAAACCAGCAAAAATATTTGGAATGTTTCTTACTTCTTTTTTTTTTAAATTTTATTTTATTAATGATAAAATATTGGATGTCAACATGCAATGCTTTGTGCATTGCATCAGACAGCTCAAACAGTAATTGTGATGAATGGGAGTGGAAGGGCTAAGGTTACAGGCATTTAAGAAGGCTCTGTGGATTGCAAATATTAGGATTGATTAAAGGTCAAATACTTTATGGATTTATCAGTGTTGTATACATTTTCTCATGACACAGAATCACTTACACTACCTAAAAAATTAAATAGAAAAGAGCTGAAAATCAGATAATTTTTAAGTCTTTAACCCATATACAGGCTTAGTCATTGAGAATAATTAATGGCACAGAAATGTTTTGATTAGTCAAGCAATAAACCAGACAACCCCCAATAACCCACCCGTCAGTAATTCTTCTAGCTTCCCCCAGGTTCATAGGTAACAGTCTTTCTCAATAAATGTTTAATATTTATTAACACACAATCTGGCAAAAGATACTTCTTAGAGTGTTACTTAAAATCTGTATTTATTTAAACCAATCACCCTTAGTCCAGAGAGGATCTTTAACTTAATAGTTCACCCATGCCCTGTCTTCATTGTCTTTCTGGGAAAACAGAGTTTGAGATGGGTATCTCTGTATTGTCTTTGATGCAAAGAATTTTCTAGGATCCAGACAAGCAAATAAATGACTGTCTCCGTTTGTATCACACCAGATTTGAACTGACCTTCCTGAAGTCTGTATTTCAATTAGGACAGACCAGTAGAAGCTGGAAGCACACGAATTTGTGGGAAAGAGCTTAGGATTTGAAGCTTTTGTTTAAGAAGCTGTGCAAGTGACTCTGCTGGTCTCACCAACATCAGGACTAAACCTTCAGCTCCAACTCTGCCTCATACTTATGGATAGTACTTACTTTAGGCAAGTGAAATCAGTTTGAGATCAGCAGCTTCATTCTTCTGCTTTGGATTCTGGCGGAGTTGCCCTGCAGAGCCCTTTTTGTTGCCTTTGGAGCTCTGCCTCACACGAGCCCACCTGACGGCCACATCTAGGGGTGTCTCCACGTCTTTCCAGCACAGCTGCTGCTACCCCCATGTGCATGTCCTGGCCTGGGATTTGCAGTACACTCTATCTTTTGAATTTTACTGAAAACAATGGAAGTAGCAACTTGGTAGGAATGCCACCATAGTCTTGAACCTGCATTTTAGGAGAGCTTTTGCTCTGTGTATGTTTTTCACATTTACACTGTTGGCAAACAGCTGGGGAGGCTGAGCAAAGAGAGAGGAAGGAGAGGGTTTTCTAAGCCAAAGCTTTTCTTTTGCAGGTTGTTATTTGCTCCTGTTCTGAAAGGTGCTTGTAAAGATTATCTCCTCCCACACTACTGACAGTCACATTCACCAAAGAAACTCTCCAAGGTATCTGATTTTCCCCAAAGATGGCATAAATTGCAGTGTAAGTTATCACCTAAGACTCAGAATGGAGAAATAGCCCTCAGCTTAATCAAGGGATGCCAGAAGAAAGGCCCCTGTGGGACAGGTTACTGGTAGCTACATTGCGATGTTCAACAACTGAGCAAATCTTGCTCTCAGTTATCCTGAGGGTGTGAAATTCAACCCCAAAGGCTTTGCCCCCAGCAGCACTGAAAGGGTTGTTTGAAGAGGGTGCCTGTTCTCTAGATCAATAGCAATGAGAACAGGCAGAATGTGTTGGAGGTATCCACAGATACCTCTACGAGGGAAGAAATTTTTGCATTTGAAAAACTCCAGCATTTCTCCATTTTTCTTCTGGCAAGAAGCCCCTGGCCTTACTGGTTTCCTGAGAGTATGGACATGCATCTTCTAGTCCATAGTTTTTGGATGCCTGCTATAGGATAAAAAGTTTAGTTAATAGAAAAAAAGGTAACCAAGCCTAAATTTTGGGTTCTACTAAATGCCAATTTGTTCCTAGTTAAGTTCTATTAAATTTGATAGCAACCTCTAATGGGTGGGCATACAAAAACTCAGACCTGTTTCCTCAGCAATGAAGCTTTAAAGAGTAACACCCATTTGGTAGTGTAACATTTGATTAAAGCAGGCTCAGATATCCCAACTGTAAAGGTTAAGCACAGACATGTGTGTCACACATGATGCAGTCAGTAAATGATGTAATGTTGATAGACCCGTAACAACGAAAAACATTCCAACACCAGATTTTGGCAGAAAGTTTGATACCATATAAAATACAATTAAACGGCTATAACTCACATGGCGTGAGAATCAGTGTCCTGTAAAAATAACACAATACTTATTAGAAACTTTCCAAAATATTTATTTGCATTTCAAAACAACTGTTCTGCTTTTAAAATTGCAATTCCTTAAGCAGGTTTGTACTCTGCAAGTTGGCTTTCACAGTTTTATTTTGGCAGGGTAATGCTATAAGCTGCAGGCTGTTTCTAGAACAACATTTCGTCTTATCACTGGCATTAAAAAAACCCTGCTTTTGCAGCAAGAGAGGTCTAGCATGACTTTTTTTCTAAAAATGAAATTTAATTTATATCACAGGACCCTTGCACCACTGAGAGTTTTCAGGGGAACTGAGTCATACAGTGGTCCTGATCTTTACTAGTCCATGGGTACCAAGTAAGCCACAGATTTTTAAGAAAAACAAATAGACTTACAGTTATATAGGAAATGTGCAACATGATTTTACCAAAGGCAGATCATCCAGACAGACCTTGCAACTTCATTTAGAAAATAAACCAGGTCTCCCAGACGATGAAAAATCTCACTTGTCTGTGCTTCTGTACACATTAAATACCACAGTAGAGAGTAAATTATTAGAAAAACTGGGGGAAAACAAAAACCAAACAAACTAAAACCCCACAACAAACACCCAAGTGAAAGGGACCAGGCTAACAGCAGTAACTGAGAAGTATTAGCAGCTCCACTGGAGGCCACTCATGGAGTTGTTTACAGTCAGGACTGAGCATGTTTGTTATTTACAGCCATGGCTTCAGCACAAAAACATGAAACTGTACTGACAAAACTTCCTGATGACCATGGTACTGGCAGTACAGAAGTGTCAGAATGACATGTCAAAAGCCTTGACGTCCCTAACTGAGGTCAACCAAAAGAAAGTAAATGGTCTTGTATCAGATGTAATGTAATGTATTAAAGGAGAATTAACAAGAACTTCTGATGTTAGCGGTGCTTTCAGATGCCAGAAATATTTCCTCTTGGAATGTTTCTATGGATCCATGTTTCAAACCAATCATATAATGGTATTGAGCTGTCACTGTGATGTAACCACTCCAAAAGCTAAATGGGATGGACCCAAGACTCATGCACAAGGTATTTTCTATAGTGAAATGAAAATGCATGAGCACTTCACAAGTTATTGCTGTGATATCTTATGTCAAAACATATTGTTCTTGTCAACAACTTAAAGAGTGTCAAAGGAGCAGTGGAGAAATAGCTGGTGGGCATGGCCTGGGGGAAAGACTGTGTGGCACCCTAAGAAATCACTTCTCAGAAGGTGACAATTAAACAACTCAACATCAAGGAGAGGTAGGGACTGGTCTATCTGCTCAATACAATGCAGGACAGAGCTGAAACTCCTCACACTGAATTAGGTGACCTGGTCAGAAAGCACAACCTGTCTATCACAACACCAAGATCCTCAGCTGAAAATTGAAGTTTGTCCAAGTCCTTCTCAGCTGAAAGGTAGCTTCCATTTATTACCAAACCAAGCTGATTTAAGACTCAGCTGAGGTAAAAAGCTTTGTAGTAATTGCCCGTGATTAATATCTTATTGGATTTCAGTAACCCAAAGAAAAGGTGGATTTTTTTTGTACACTAGCTTTCAGATTTTGACCTAGCAACTCAAAATTCATTGGGACAGCCCCATTACAGATACATCCCTTGGCAATGTGAGTTTATGCCTGGAAATGACAATATTCTTTCTCATGTTCTTTCTCTAAGCAACCAGCAGACCCAAACTCAATTTGGCTGTGTATGAAGCCAAGTTTTAAAATTGCTCCTAATTGCTTTATGTGTATAGCCCAGTTAAATGACAAGGAAGGTATCCTACTTCACAGTTCCCATGCCAGCTTTACATATGCTCATAGACAAACATGTTACACAGACACTCGTACACTGGATACACATTTAAAGCTCTGTGATAATGTGAGAAAAAAACACTGGAAAAGCCATCTGTGAAAGAAAAAAAATTGGATTGTGTTGGCTCCTTGCTTTCAGATGAAGCCTACAAAACATTCTCATTCCGAGGCAATGGGATATATATGGGAATGATGATACCAAAATCCATAAAATGGGAATTGTGAGAAATCCACAGCATATGGCCAACAGTAGAAAAGAGATATTAGTTTGCATGGAAAAACAAGGAGTTTTATTGTCCTGCTCGTATCATATGAAGCATGCTTAATTCATTTATTTATTTTTTTCTAATAGTCTTATCCTTTTATGTTATTACAGTGCTTCAGAAAATCTCAAGGTCTAGGGGGAAGTTTAATGTTTGCTGTTCTGGGATCATTTGAAGCCATGCATTCAAAGAGGACAAAACCACTTTTAAGTCTGCCTGTAGGAAATCTATCTTGGCAACCAGACAACTAGAATTAGTTATTAAAGGCATGTCAAATGAATAAAGACACCTCTGTAAGGAAAACCGCAAAAGCATTTACTTTTTCTAGTATGAATAGTGGGCTAATACCAAATCAGCTTTCATTTTCCACTCTCCCTTCACCTCCTAGACCAGAGGTCAGATCCAATAAAGACTAACCCAACTGAAAATCATTTCGGTTTGTTGCATCTATTACATAGCAGATGTATATTAAATAGCACTGCCTGGAAATGAAGCAAACTCACATAATCTGATGTGGCAATCTCCTTGTGGAACTGGTTCACTGCAAGGCAAAGAAGTCTGTGGTATTATTAAAAATCAGGAGGCACACCAAAAAAAGGTGGGGGGGAGAGGGGGGGCAGTTCCCCTTACAGGGGAAAAAAAAAGAAAAAGAAAAGAAAAAGAAAAAAATAAAAGGTAGAGCTTTCTAGTTCTGTAGTGGAAATTATGATACTACAAAAAACATGTTCAGGATCAACTTCTTCCTTACACCGGGAAAATCCCCTGGAATAACCTAGTCAAGCAGTAAAGACAAAAATAAGCATTTTCATGGTAGTCAGAGTTTGAAGGAGTGGGAACAATTCCCGATTTTACTGAAGATTTCCTATGTGATACCTTCTAAATTCTGTCGCTCAAAAGAAGAGACTTTGGGACTTTCATCTTTACTGTGACCACGTCAGAAAGCAGGACCTCTGTGCTGTGTGACTGTCATGTCTATCCCCACAGCTTTACCTGAAAATGTAAAATTTATGTACATACCTGCTACTTCAAATCTTCCTTATCAGACTATGGTTAGATTTGTCCAAGGTCTGAAATCAAGCATAAGCTTCTTCTAGACTTTTTTGTTAACATCTAATAAGAAAGAAGTCAGAAAATCCATGAGTGGGCAAATGACTGTCCCAGTCTGGTATTTGTTAAAGAAGCAACTACAGATTGTGGTTTTATCTTGATCCACTGAGTCAGGAATATTTATTTGGACTAAAGTAGCTATAAAAATCAGCTTTAGCTGTAGCTACAAAAAAAAAAAAAAGGTAAACTGTTTTGACATCAGGTAGCATATACAGTTACTAAATTTGTCAGAACTGTAACATTATCAAAGGTCATTTTAGGAAAAATATACTACTTATACACAAAATAATTTACCTGCCTAATCAGACACCAGGAAAGTTAAACAAAAACATGGGAAATAGAAATCTTGGAGATGGAAAAATACCAGTCCCACTTATAGAAGTTGCAGGTTACCTATCAAACAGTTGTTTTGAAGACTTTGGTAAAAGACAAGTTCCAAATCTTATAAAAAATAAGCCCCTTTCAGTTCATGAAAATCAGTAGAACACAGCCCAAAGGAGCTCCTATGCTGTGGCCTATAAATCAGACAGAAGTTCTCCAAACTGGCTAGGAATGAGTCACTTCTTCATCACTTCCCAGAGGAGAATTTCTCAACCTTCTTCACTCACTCCTTGCCAAGCTCTAAAGCCAGCTGTCTTACATGCTATCATACCACTTGCACTGTCTCAGGAAGAAAACTCTTCATTCATACAACATACCAAGTAAAACACTGGGAAAAGACATCCCTGATTTCTCATAGCACGTGTTGACTTTTCTTCACATTACACTCACAGCTTAGCTCTAAGGAATTTCTCTATCACTCAGACTAGATACAGCTAACAGAGTGAATCCAGCTGAAATTCCTGTTCAAATTAACTCTTTGGAGCCCAGAAGCACTAGGGAGGGCATTCTCTTAGGCCTCTCTCATGCCTACCATAAACAACAAGAAAACATCATAAAATCCTCCAGTTTGGCTTCCATGGTCTCTAAAGCAGGTAGACCAGAGCATATAAAATTAACCCAGCTGTTCTGATACTAGAATCATCGCATTCTGATTTGCCAATAGGTCTCCAGTGTCAACTTGAGAAGGCCAAGAAATGAAGAAGACACCACTCATTTGGTATTTCATTAACTTTGGTTTTTCCAGCAATAACCATTGGTCCTGAGGAGACTGATAAGTGCTCAGCATGTACCTTCATCTCTGCATTTCCTGGTATTATCACAGCACCTTGATGTGAGACCTGAGCTCTAGAGGCCTAACCTCAGTTGTTGTCCACATCCTGGAAAGGCACAAAGCCCCACTTCTGAATCTTAGTGCTTTGATAAAATAATATTCACTCTAAAAAGGGTTCAGTACTTCCGGCAGCTCCCAGGCTTTCAGCAAGGACAGGATATATTTGTGTATGTCCTCTTCGATGTATATGGAGATACAATTCTGTGGTAATCTTCACAGCATATCAAAATAGCCTACTATTCTTTCACGGTCCTTCTTTGACTTGGATTTGGGGCAAAGACCCCAGTGTCTCAGCAGGAGACTCAAGGTGAGTTCCTTCCTAAGCTTCCATAGAGGCTATTTTGTGTCCTGAAACATGAAGATTTAAGCCTTCTTTACCATCAGTTCTAATATGCCCTTATTCATATGAATCTTCACGATTTTGAAAATCTACCTCATAAAGCTTTTAATCTCTTTTGATACCTTTGTAGCACTCAAATTTCAGCTGAACCATGGGCATGCAAATAAATATGATGCCCCTGGTGACTCTCTCACGGGCTTCATTGCATACTTACTTGCAAAACACAAAGTTGGTTCTGTATATTTCTGAAACTCTTTGTTAAAACAGTGAAGGTGTTTCTTGCTTTGAAAGCACACACAAACAAAACCTGCTGCATACTGGCAGCCCATGGTGCTACTTTACTCTTTTGGCTTCAAAGAAGTCACCATTCAAAAGATGAGTTCGTTGGGCTCACAGGAAGAAAAATACTTTTACTAAGGAAAGAGGTATCCCATTTAAGGAAGCCTGAAGGACATATGTTTACTGAGTGGAAAAAAAAATAGTCTAGCTTCACTTGTGAAAATTAGTGAGAGTGGTACTCTGCTCCATAGCATTGTTCTGTTTACATTGATCTTTTCATGCAATGGCCACAGTACAAGGCTTAGAAGGAGTAGACGCAAGATTATTTTGATTTTAGCATGCTGCTTATCACACACTTATTTTTTCTGTCAAACTTGATTCACAACCAACCAGAGGTGTCACATGAGATCAGGCAAGGGAAGAAGGCTCCTAGCATTCCCCCCTTTTCCTTTCCATAGGGCACAGCACAAGGAATGGCACTCTTTCTTTTCAACAGATTACACCAAACTTGCATGTTATTACAGCTCCACCACGGAGCATATGCTTAATTTCCTGTGCATCCAAAACGTACCGGGGCTGAGCAATACAGCCTGCAGGATTTTCTCACATACCAAGACAAAAAGGAACCATGTAAGTTGTCCAACAGATGTCTGCTGTTTAAGATATGTTTTTAATCACAGAAGGACAAATCTAATAAACTGAGAATTTTCATTATGCATTTCAAGTTGTTGTCTCTGGTGCCTACAATGGCATTGCATATCTCTTGGGTTTTTACCTAACAGCAATGATTTAGAAAAGAGACAAAATGAGTGCATCCAGAAGTCACTGCTGTTCCCCTCATTAGTATTTCGTTGGTTTAGAAACAGGATAAACTAAAATTCATGTGAAAGAGCATATATATGCCATATTAGATTAATAAAATTAATGCCCTAGACTTCTCAATC
Organism: Corvus brachyrhynchos; assembly: GCF_000691975.1. NCBI lineage: Eukaryota > Metazoa > Chordata > Aves > Passeriformes > Corvidae > Corvus > Corvus brachyrhynchos. The sequence continues at coordinate 1,138,632 of NW_008240122.1, read as the reverse complement.
CCCTTTACTTTCATTGATGTGCCTCTCTCTAACAAGTTTAAACATTTTTTTCATTACAAGCTGACCTGCAGAAAATGAATCCATGCTTGAGTTTTAGACCACTCTGTCTAGCTTGTTTGCCAAAATAAAAGTAAATAATACTAGAAAAAAATAATATGTGCTTGAAGCAACTTGTTCATAGCATTATTGATTGAACATGACACCTCAGAGAAGGCAATATGTGAAGAACTAAAACTTGACCTTTAGTCATTAATATAAAACTGTATTCTACATCATAAT
>NW_008240122.1:1132852-1138255 GCF_000691975.1 Corvus brachyrhynchos | reverse complement strand
TGCATCATCACAGCAATAAAATGAAGGTATACTCAGGTTTTATTCTGTAACTCAAAAGAAGTGATTTTTGGTAGTCTTCTAAAACTCAAGAATTATTTCTATTATTCTTAACTGAGCTTTCTTCTCATTTTCACTTAAAAAATGAACATTTTCTAAGCAGAAAATACCTGAGTTTTTCCAAACACAAACATGGTCATATTTTATATCCACCACCTCTTGTCACTGCCACTGGAAAGGACAAACTGTATCTGCCAAGCTGTAAACTGGACAAGAAACTCAAAATGGTAGCATGAAGACAGCGCTGGCACCAATGTGCTACTAAAGGATTTTATACGCAGAGTGGTTTTTTCATCTTTTTAATCATAAATTAGAACTGTGAGAGGCTGGCACTGTTAGCAAATAGATTCTTTCTGTTAAACTTTATTTTTAAATCTTTTGCGCTCTACACAATCCCTAAGCAGAAGACCAAAAACAAACAGTAGAGGTAAGTGCTACTGACCACAGAAGTCCCACAGAAGCAAAATATCTACAGGTTTTAAAACCTGGTTATGAACAGTGTTGCGTTTGGGTCACACAGAGCATATTTCAGGGACTGCGATTCTAGTGCAGTTCAGCACACATTTAACAAAAAGTTAAGTTATGAAAACAGAAATCATTGTATGTTCATCATTCTTAAGTTAGTTCTATATGCTAAATGATGGATTTCTGTAGCCATTGCCCTCTTATGGCCAAAAGGAATCCTATCCTACTGCTGCTTTATTTTCTAAGTGGTAATTCATTGCTGAAATATTAAAGGACCCATAACGGCAGTAGAGCATCATAAGAATTAAATTTCCCAATGTGTGGGTACTCCTAGTCTGGTAATTTACTACAAATGCCCTACAAAATGGCAGGAATTTCCATTGAACAGGTTCGATGATGCTACTGGAGTTTTCACAAACTTCAAACCTTTCACGGACTACCATGACATTGTGAAATCCCAAAAAAATGGCTAAACCTCCCACTGCATGCTATAGTCTCCTTTATATTTTTGTCTTTGTGAGGCTTATTCTTAACTGAATATTTTACTTCAGCCCTGGACCAACTGAACAGTTCTACACTTCCACTCAAAAGAAAAAAAAAGGCACATTTATTTTGCATTTCGATTCCCTGGTAGTGCACCAACACTGACACTCCTTGATGCTGCAGGAGGAGTGGAGGAAAGATGATTGCTTCAATTCAAACCATGTGACAGTCTCTAGCTGCACTGGTGCCTCTTGCTCTGTTCAACAGCCTGATTTCAGAAGACTGTTTGAAGAAGTAATGCAATCCATTTGCTGAGGTTCTAAATAACGAGAGCTGACAGCCCTGTGCTGCAATAGCTGTACATAACACTGGTGATGAAGCTTTACTCACAGCATTGTTATCACAGGGGAGAGGGCAGTGAACCTTGTTTTTCAGCAGCTCCATGCTCTTGAATTCATTGTTTTTCTTCCCTTGTATGTGCTCCTTCCTCAGTAAAGTGTGAGAAGTCTGCCAAAACAACAGCAGAACATGAATAGTGCCAGAGCGGACCAACACTGCTGGCAAAGCCGTGACAGCCATGTGTGGCACCTGAGAGCCAGCAGAGCTGTTTCTGAAGGTGAACTGGATGGATGACAGCCATGCTACAGCACCCAGATTACACAGCACTGCCTGTTTACCTGCTTGTATTTTTCTTTCCCATGTTCAGGTTCTCACATGACCAAGGGAGCAGATTTAAATTCAAGCAGGAACATGAAACAGAGTTAAAGAAGGTAAGGACTTGCACCTTAAGAACACATGCAGGAACACTGTCCATCAATTGGGCAGACCCTGATTTTTTTTCAAGACCAGCCAGGCACCAAGCCAGGAGTTAGTGTGCATGTACAGCTCACCAGGTAAGAGCAGACCTGACACCAGTGCACAGCAGTGTGAGAGCAGACCAAAGGGATCGGGGGAAGCTTTTGTGTGCAGCTCCTCTTGCTAGCCAGGAAAAACAAAAGACAAAGATTTCTCTCCCTCTCCAGTGGTGACAGAATTCGGGGGACCTCTATGGCTCCTTAACATTGTGTGTTTATTTTCTCCTGTTATAGGACTTTATTTTGAAAAAGATCTATTTCCTAACTTGGCAATGTGCTACTTTGCAGCCTACACTCATCCAAAGGAGCTTTCGTTGAAGCAACAGCATTATATGAGAAATCACAAGTGTTGCTATGAAATAATAGTCTGGTAAAGAATGGTGAATTAATTCTAATGACAAACTAGAAGTGTTTTAGAGGATTGTATAGTAGTGTGTTCTACCTTTGACATTTAAAATCTATCATTTCGTTAGACACTGCAAAATACAGAAGTGGACTGTCCTGCCATTTACAATTTAGTTTTCCTGTTCCACTGAACTGCAGTATTTCTACTGTCTCTATACAGTGCTTTAAGATTATGCAAAGTCACATTTATCTGGAAATACTTTTTGTTATCCAAATAGTTTAGATAAACTGCAATAACACCAGCGATCCCTAAATGTTTCCAGAGAATGTGTTGAGTACTTCTCACTATTCAAGAAACAAGGTCGCATGTCTGGTTCAATAAGACCCCAGGCTTATGGGCTGCCATCTGCCCACCACACCAGTTCATCTGGCACATCACCACTTTCTAATCACATAAACTACTTCAGTGCTTGGTGGCTGCTCTAACCATCTTTCCCTTCACCCTCTATGTGACAATATGCCTCAGATTTGTGCCTCAAACTATGCATGTGTCTGCCAGCCCTGCTGTCCATGCAGCAAAGAGCTCCTTTGTGATCGAAAGGCAGGTCTGCAGGTGGCTCCAGATGACAGAGTGGAGGTTAGGCACCAATGACACATCCTACAGATAGAGGTACTCCCAGGATTCATGCAAAAAACAGCTTTGTTAAAACCCATAGGCAAAATTATTTTCCTCAAAAAATGTATTTCCTTTGAAACTGTTTTGACAGGAACTGTTTTGATAAGGACCTCAACAATGTGTATAAATACCTGTAGGGAGGACACAAAGGAGGTGGAGCCAAGGAGTTTCCAGTGGTGCCCAGTTAAGGACAGGAGGCCACAGGCACAAACTGAAACACAGGAGGCTCCCTCTGAACATCAGGAAATACTTCTGTGCTCTGAGGGTGACTGAGCACTGGCACAGGTTACCAAGAGAGGTTGTGGAGCCTCCCTCACTGGAGATACTTGGAAGCCTTCTGGACATGGTCCTGGGCAACTGGCTCTGCTTGAGTAGGGAAGCTGGGCCAGATGACCTCCACAGGTCCCTTCCAGACTCAATCCTTCTGTGAATCTGCAATGAGAATTTGAAGGAAACTTTAAGTCCATTCTGAAATCCACCCAAGACACATACAAACTCTACAAAGAATTTGTGTACAATCTTGATGCTCATTGATTGCCCATCTAAACCAGGAGTGGGACAAAGTGACTTACTACATCCCAAAACAAGTTCTTCTCTTACAAGAGCACATAAGAAAGATAGAAACAATTCCCTACTTAGGGTCTTGAGACTTAATTCAAGTGCTCAGTTCATGAATGATGTTGCAGACAGACATAAATTAACTCTCTCTGCTCTCCAGTGAGTAGAGAGACACAGAGGTTATACACACTGAGGCTTTGCTTTCATCATGGAGTAAAGGTTTGTGTTTTACCATGGACTGCACAATTCAGCTCAGTGACATTTTGCTGCTAGAAAAATCAGAAGGAGGAGGCACCATGTGGGGCTTACCTAGCTGGCAATAAAAACTACAATTATGTTGTCTCCATGGAGATTCACTGCAGACAGCCAAGATGCAGCAGCCAATAATTATCTGTGGGATGTTTTTTAAGTAGCGCAGAAAGATTGTATATCCTATTGTAGGATGGCTAGATAACAGGACAGTAAAGGCTGCTGTGAAAATAAGCTGAGAATTAACCTTTTGCCAAGCCCCAGCTATGATGTCCTTACAAATTCGTATCATCACCTTTGAGACTTTGCTGGCCTTCTGTGACTTTCTGAGCAAGAGACATCATACACCCACCTCTTCTCCTGTGTCATGTACTATATGAGAAACAAGGCTGGGATTGCTGATGCTCACTGGCTCCCCATCAGTGACTCCCATGTAGAAAGACCCAGGTACGCTCTGGTAACTTCCACTTTCTGCAAGAATTCTCACCTTAGTTAGATATACTAATGAAACTATTGTCTTCAAAACTGCTACTTTGAACAACTTAGAACTTCCAGAGTTTAAAAACAGATCAAACACTATGACTCTAAATCCTACTGTAACTCAGACTAAGGAAACCTCATTACCTACAGAGCTACTACTAATTGACAGTAGTGTAAGAGGAAAGACTAGTTTCTAGCTGTAATTAGAAAATGTCTCTCTTGTTGGGAAACATCAGAAAGCTGATCTCAAAGATAGAATTTTTTTTTTAATCCAGATTAGTCCCATGAAAAGATCTGCACACATTTGTCCCACTAACATTTTGATGGAGCAATTCAGACATTGCAACAGTAATGTTTTTTGACCTTTTAATCAATTCCATTTTGCAACTACTCCATCTGAGAACCACAGGACTCATTCTCTGGAGTCAATGGAAACTTTCTGTCAAATAACCATCTGCAGGAAGAGACAAAACACATAATGACAGGATAAGTTTGTGGAGAATCTGAAAGGATTGAAAAAATAAATCTGGACCTGAAAGCAGATGAATTAGAACAAAGGGACCCAAGAAAAATGTAAGGCAGCAATTAGGGCTAGAAAATTAAAAATACTGAGGAATGTAATCAAACAGGACAGTCTAATCAATGAAAAGCATGCCACTTGCTCTCTGGGTAATTGCATCCCTCCCCTTTTTTGGTTTGGTTTTTTTGGGGTTTTTTTTTGTGGTGGTAGTAACAGCCCATATTTAAGATAATTGCATTCCCATAAAACTCAGAAGTCTAGGACTACTATAATTTTAATATTTGTCACATGGGACTTCGTTCTCATTCTCCTGAAGTCAATAGCAGCTGACAGTCATTTCAATGGAAGCAGGGTGTCGTGATTTGACACTGGCCCAGCACCGGGCACCCACAAGAGCCGTCCATTCACCTTCCCCTGCCACAGCTGGGCAGAGGAGAGACAGGAAAAAAAAAATTAACAAAAGCTTCATTAGTTGAGATAAGGACCAGAAGAAAATACTTCAAGGGCAAAACAGGCTTAACTTAAAGTTGCAGAGTGAATTTATTACTAACAGCGTCAGAGGAGGATCATGAGAAAGTAAAATAAGCCCTTAGAACACCTTTTCCCCCAGCCCCTTCCTCCCTCCCACCGACAGCGCAGGGAGACTGGGCACGGGGGTTTGGTCAGTCCATCACCGAGATTTCCTCCCGCTGCTCCGGGAGAGGAATGTTCCCCTG
>NW_008240122.1:1092634-1132228 GCF_000691975.1 Corvus brachyrhynchos | reverse complement strand
CGCCAGGGGCTGCAGGGGCACAGCTGCTTCCCCATGGTCCTCACCATGGCCTGCAGAGGCACCTCAGCTCCGGCACCTGGAGCACCTCCTGCCCCTCCTTCTGCACTGCCCTTGGTGTCACCGTGTTGTTTCCCTCACGTGTTCTCATCGCTTCTTCTTCTCTGACTGGAATCCAAAATCTTGTGACTTTGTTTTGATTTTCCTTTTAACTATGTCATCACAGAGGTGTTACCAACCTCTCTCATTGGTGCAGTTTTGGCCAGCAGCATGTCCATCTTCATTGGCTCTGCCGGACACGGTGGAAGCTTCCAGCAGCTTCCTCACAGGAGCCATCTCAGTGGCCCCCCTGCTACCTAAAACCAGGCCGTGCCAAACCTATACACAGGGAAAAGTGGACTTCTAGCACAAACTTCTAGCACAGCTCCATGATCTTTTGGCTTATTGCCTTTCCCTGGAAGGAAGAATTGTCTGATCACACAGACACCTGAGCAGTTCTCCCCAGTAGTGTGTGCTCACACATCTCCTGTGCATCACACCCATCTCAGTCTGCTGGGACTGCCACTTACACAGAAGTGGTGAGGAGACAAAAGCTAAGTATAAATCTTAGAGACAAGTAGGACAGAAACATTTAAATCTACTTATTAAACAACTACATCAGTGGCTGCTATTTGCCAGTTCTTTATCTCTGGTGCGTTTATCCAGAGAGATGGATTTAATGCCTTAGAAATGCTCCTGATCTCAGCACCTGAACCAGAATTTAAAGGTGTGATTTTCAATCAGGTTATTTAGTGTAATCCAACCAAAACTTAAATGCAAAAATGATAATTTTATTTTTGTTTTTTATCTACAGCTCCCAGCACTGTAGATAAAACCTAGATACAACCTTTAGGGGAAGATGCATTTATGTTTGGTAAATACATCTTACACACTTATTTGTTTTCTCATGTGCTAATAAATCATGCTAGTTCAAACACTTCTGCAGTGACACAACCACTCAAAGAGGAGCTAGACCAGTACAAGAGCAGTGTTTTGTTCAACCTTTAGGATTTCAGGTCCAGTAGTTAGAAAGAGTTGTAATTATTATAAACCCCAGCAGAAACACACTCCTGAGTATACTGGGCCACTCTTACTGTACAACAACATCCAAATCTCCATGCCTATGATCAAACACTGCAACAGAAAATCAAGTACTAATAACAGGGATACTATTTGGACTTACCATATTTTCCTGGCTAGCAGACTAATGCCATTGTCCTTATGGAAAATTATAGGGGTTTAATTAAAGCTACCATGTTTTAATAATGGACTTCTTTAATAGAAAAGCTGTTTTGGAAAAGGACAGTCAGTTTAAATGCCAGTCTGTGTCTGGGACCTTCATAAAGTTCTTTTATACTTAATACTTGTAGCCAAAACAACAATCAAGCCTTTGTTAATAATCTCCCTGCAACAGAAGAATAGCAGCGAAACTGTAGAAGTTAACTCTTTTATTCTATATCCTATTATTGATTCCAAATTCAAAGCTTTTTTCAGCTATAGCAAAATAATAACCTTCAGTGGATGGTATACCTCCACAGAAAGCAGTCAGAATCTGACCATCTAAGCCAAGATTTGAGTAATCCCAAACTGTTTGCAGGACTAATCAAAGTAGGCTAGAGAGAGAAAATTACTACTGGCTATCCTGATTTTAAGAAATACCTGTCTTAACAGCAGTATTATATGCTATAATCAATATACTGATAGGTAATTAGAAATCAGTTTGTGTAAGACTCTAATTCTGAATTATAAGACAGTATCATTGGGATACAAATATGCTGAAAGTTAGGGTGATTCAAAAATGTACATCTGCAACTACCTGGAGACTGACATACAAAAGGCTCCAACATCTAGAAACTCCTCATATCTCCTGCAGATTTTCTAAAGCCTGCTTGCCCTAGAACGAAGAACACTGTGCAATACCACTAAGTGAAATCTAAAAGCAGTTTCAATCTCTGCTTCCTATCAACCAGCGATTGTTTTTACTTCAGTTTATCTTAATTTATTTCCCTGTATCTTCTCTTTTCCTTGGTCTCCCTCTGTCTTTCATTCTCCCGCCAAGAATGGAGAAGACTAATTTTATTTTAAATTTACTTTTTGATAGAAAATTGCTTCTCTCTGCTGTTCATTCCATTCCATTGAACCATTCTCATCCTGATAGTCTGACAATATAGTTATTCCCATACACTTCCCTCATGTGGGATTGTGTTTCCAATAAGTCTCCCAAAAGCACTGTAATATTTACTAGCACACATTTTGTCACACATTAAATGTGTGATTGTATTTATATTCAAGCCTTTTGCACATACACATCTATGCAGACCTTGAAAAATATTGCAAGTGTTTTTCCTCAGCTTTTTAGCAATTTGACCCTTTTGGTGTTGCCTGCTTTAAATCCCAGTATGGCTCTGTTTTCATCCATATCGTTATAAAAACAGAAGAGAAACCTTAAAATAACCAGATGCAAAACACACCAACCAAAACATTCCTCTAGTTAGTTGGAAGAAAAGCATTGAGATACAGATAGGTAGATAGATAGATAAGTAGATAGATAGATAGATACACAGATTCTGAATTACATCTTAACTAACTTTTATTACCATCCCTATTAGCAGTATGATAATTTATTTACCTTGAAAAGAAGCAAGGTGATTTAGTCTCTGGGGTATTTATAGATATCAATAATATTAACAATTCTTTTAGATAAACTTTTTTTAAAAGTTAGTCTTAAATGCAGTCATATTATATGTAGGATTTATGTGAGGAACGCACTAAGAGCAAAATGTGACAATAAAATTATGTCAATTGTTTAAAATAATTTTAAGTTAAACTGAAGTTCCAGTCTGATGACTGTTTGTTCAGTCATTCTTCCTTAGCTTTCAGAACAGCAGCTCTTCACAGGTGGGCAGTATACAGGCTTTAATATCTAGAAACACATAGAAGAATTGTATGCAAAGTAAATAGAAGTCAATCTCAGTGGATGCCACAATCTAAATTTTAAAAAGTACATATTTCACAGCATCTTTTAAATCTTCCCCAATCCAAAGAGAATGTAGAGACTTGATTCCAAGACATAATAAAAGAAAGACAGCTTTAATGAATAAGCTTAAAATCAAGTTCTTAACTCATCTGATGGGTTACTGCATCCTTTGTAGGACTTTGGATGAGCAGACACCACCTTGCTGGAAGAGCAGACACCCAGAGTGGGTCATTTGGTTAGGTAAGTCTTTTAAAAATGTGGTCAAAACATAACATTCAAGAAACAGGGCTGCCTGTATATGGACAGTGCTGCCAAGTTATATAACAGATATACACAGAGCAGCAGAATGAGCACATTTGGAAGGCACAGCAAAATGGTACTAAATTGTGCAAAGCTATTAGAACTGAACTTTTGCATTCTTTTCAGATTACTGAACCATGCATGGCTATTCAATTTTTTTCAATTACAACATTGTGCAGAGCTATATATTTCAAAGTGCTTCTCTAGGAACTAATATATAGTTCAACCAGGGTGGTATCCACAGTGTCACCACCAAGGGCAAATGGATAAAGTTACCAGAGGGAATTATTCTTTTGTGGCAGGTTGATTTAGTCTTTTTAAATGACAGCAGCTGAACAATCAACTCTTATTTGTTTCTGTTACTAATAGGGAGGTGTTAGGCAGGTCAGCCTTGAAATAAAGATTTTCTGTGAGAAGAAACTGCCAGTCTTGATAACAAAACTACAACATTGATAATGGTAAGTAGAAAGACCAAGCAGTCTCTGAAGGTGTTTGAATCCATCATTGAAAGTAATCTATCTGCTGTGTTTAGGGGCATTGCTTTAGTCAGCAAAACCAATATTTATTTTCCTTACAGTTAATCAACTCTAAAATTAATTTGAGACTGATGTTTGAGAACAGAAACAGGGACTCCAAAACCCAAGGGATTTGTAGTAAGTGCATATAACACTAAAAATAAGCCCTAATAGCTAGGTATTTGAGAGAAATAACTTACCTCTATTTACATATTGGAAAAACAACCATAATGTTGCATACAGAGCATGCAGCGCAATGCCCTGCCCCTGGGCCAGCAAATATCAACTGGCAAAAATAAACCTAAATTAAACTCTCTGTAGGATAATCACAAACAGATCATCAAGGCAGTGGTTGCCAGTTCACCAACAGCTTGGGATGAACCTTAACTCTAATTGAACTTACTGTAACCTGGAAATTCCCAGTCCTGAAGGCTGAGGTTGCTCCCCAGGAGCACCGCGGCTAGCTGTGCTGCACGGCCTGCATGGAGGGAGGGAGGGAGGGAGGGAATCCAGCTGCTCTGCTGGGGTCCAGCATGCCTCATCCCTTCCTGCATGGATTGGGCTGCAGCTCCCATCCAATGGCCATGAGAGTGGGTATCAGGCAATGTTTCTGTGTGGGAGCACTGTGGGGCCAGCAGAAGTTCTTCAGGTGAAACCAAGCTCATGGAAAAGCCTAGCAGCCCTGCTCAGCTCTCAGGAGCAGTCCTCTGAGCAAGGCTGGGCCTCAGAAAACCTCACCCCATGCTAGCAAGTTGAGCCAAATTCCTCCATTTCCTTGGCCAGTGGAACCCAAATTTGTCACCATGACACCGCAATTCGGCTGCTTGGTCTATGAGGAACGCACCTACCATCAAAGGTAGTCCTCAGACCACTTCTTACCCTGCAGGGAACATTCCTGTTACCTGAAAATGAGTTCAAAGGCTACAGTTGGGTAAGTCCCTTGTATTTCCAGTGAGGATACCCTCTTGATGTGGTTGACATAGTTTTGGTCGAGTAAAAGATACTTTTTCCCCCAAACGCAATTACAAATTTTGTCATCATCAACTTTTTACTCATTTATGCCAAGAGACCCATGTGTTTACATTTCACCTGTTGTTCCCTCCAGCCTTTCCTGAAAGCCCCAGTCTGTTGACCCCATCTCCACACTGTCTACACCTAAACTGAAAGTGTTACACTGAAATTGCCCTGCAAATAGACATCGCGACATTAAACACAGAGTGGTGTTTCTCAACCTGTGTTCTCCTTTGTTTAGAAGTTTTGTACCTACTTCAGACTCAGAGGAGGCTCCTGCATCATGTTTGATGCAGCTATGCAGTTTGGCTGAATAGCAGCTCTTGGCTCTGTATTCAGTCCTTGCCCTGGTTACACCTCCAGCCAACAGTTAGCAAACTGTTTCCAGATTAATTTATCTCCTTGCCTAGTGTTCAGTGCTCCCCTGAGGAACTGCCCTTGTTTAGTGCCACTTTCATCAGTCCCCCTCCTACCTGCTGTGCATTCTCCATGAACACTTCCAAACTCTCTCCAGGTGATGGTAGTTTCTCCAGATCCTAACCCCCCCTTCCAAATGTCAGGCATCACTGGGACTCAAGATTGCAAAAAAAACAAATGACAAGTCTTGGGCTTCACCTGCCTTGGGATTTTCTGCCTTTTCTTTGTAATAATTTAGATTCACCAAAATATCCACACAGGCATCCTGGTTTTTCTCCAGAAATTTCTTCTGAGGTCTGCCCAGCAAACTCTGAATACACTTCCTTGGGACCTCTTTCAGACCAGTATTCCTCTCTCAGGTTTTTCTTCCCAATATTGATGTTGATGCCACCTGCAATTGCTCAGGGCAAAGGAGATATTGTTAAAGAACTGCTTCATTCCATTAAATCAGTTTCTAACTGATTGCAAACCGAGTTTGCCCATCACACAATGGGCTGTAGCAAAGGCCACCATTCCCTGTAACCACCAAATGTTCCACCACCACAGTGACTAACGGGGTGAGGTCCTTTCCCTTTCCTGCCTTTTGAGAATAAATGTTCCCTGCTCTCATAAGACATCCCTGTGTTGTGTATGTCATTCCATCCAGGGTTAGCTGGAACCTGGGAAGAAGAAATGAAGCAGACATTTATTTAGGAATGATGCATTCCTCACACATATTTCTGAATGGTGTGCACAGAATCTATTCTGTTTTGGCATCCTCCTTTTTTTATTTTTATTGTTTTAGGTGGTTTTAAAACAAAGGCTCTGTTTGGGGCTTGAAAATAAATGACATTTCAGTGAATCACTTGCGAATCCTAGGTTGTGCCCAGGACTTGAAGGATTACATCAGGCTGGAGAGTGTTGGACTGTGCTGGGTTAAAAAAAGATGATGTGAAAATCAGTTGGGCTTAAATGGCTGAATAAAGAGAATTGTATTATTCACATCCATTTTAAGAGCCTGGTCTTACTGGACAGACTTCATTCAGAGGGGTTTTAGAGGTATGGTGGACAGAGCTCAGTTATAACAAATGGCACAAGCAGCAGAGGCTGAATAGGCATGGCCCAACATGGTGATCCACCATTCCCTGTCTGCTGAGCTGTGAAGCAGGAGGGGCATCATTTCTATTTAGTGGTTGTAAATAAACTGGCCAAAGTGAAAGAAAACCAAAGCCAAAAGTGAAAGTGTAGGATGAAAATAAGATATAAATAGTGAGAACAATTGAACACTGGAGATTTTATTGCTTGTTAATGGATATAACAAACCCAAATATGTGACAGGCTAGAGCATACCTGATGCTTAATTGTAGATCCATGTACTTTCCAAAGGCTGGGAAAAGCCACGGTAGATGTATAGCACTATTGTAGTTTTTCTTTTTAAAGCAATTGAATTGCACCATGAAGAAATGTTAACCTAAAAACTAAAATTTATAACAGAATTAATAAACTAAATTTATACAGAGAAAAGAGTGTCAGTCTGGGAGCTGAATTTACTGCAGTCTCCTAAAGGGAAGATCTCTGAAACCAACCCCAAATTTCATTTAAGTATTTCTGTCATAGTAAAGTACTTTACAAGGCGTTACCCCATCCAACTGAAGTTCACATACAAATGATGTAATTTGCAGCAACACTTAAAGGAAAAACCCAAGAAATTGTTTCAGAGGCATTTTATGAGAGCCTATGTATCAGAAATGCAGGTGATAATAACATACTGTAATTGCTGCATGCTTTTCTGAAATTCTCAAGGGTCAGTAAAACACTGACCAAGGTGTGACAGCATAGCGAAGGTGTCACAAGGCAAGCTCAGGAGTAACTTTACAGTGCATTAATCATTGTCTTCGCTTAAGGAATAGAGCTTTCCTCCTCAGAGCTTCACACAGAATGACATTGTTGCCTGTAAATGGGACTTTTTGGAGTGGCTACAGGTAGGAGAGGTTAATGAGCAGACACCTAAATGCTGTTCTTACCATCCCTGATCATGAGAATATCAATGGATTATCAATTCTTTTGTTAATTTTTCAAATTAGGCTAGCACACCAATTTTTTTTTTTTTTAATTAAGGTTGACAACATGGCATTTATCCCATGTAGAATGGTCTTTTTAAGGTCTGCAATATGGACATTCATTCTTCTCAGTGAGAGTTGTCACTGCAAGGACTCTTTCAGCATCACCCCAATAAAGGAATGGTCAAATATTACTCAGAGAAAGGTGCAGCAGGCCAGCCTAAGCCAAGCCTTCAAAGCACAGCTGTCTGGCCTTCCAAGAAATTCCCTGTCTACAAAGGAAAAGGATCACTGCTGTTTCCCAAGAGGGAGGCCTTCCTCCCACTGCAGTTCCAGGGGTGCAAGAGGGAAGGAATGAGAAGGGGGGCAGGAGAAGCAGGGTCCGTAGGATATAATGTGCTTCGGGCTCCAAAAATCCATAATTTGTCCCTTGATTCCAGTCTCTCAATTCATATCTGTAATTTCCATGAGCAAAATGTTTGAGATATTTGCAGTAAGCTCTTTTTCACATTTGGCTATTAAATTAATTGACAAAAAAACATCCAAATTGCACCGAATGCTTCCTCAACATGCAGTGGGTGTTTCTGAAAAGGGACACCAACTTGCTGTACTTTGATGTATAGAACTCTTTCCGTTAACACTGTGCTTCAACAGTGATGAATACATTTTCTGGCTGGCCTACATGAAAAAGACTTATTGTTACATGAACTGTGCAAAAGAGAATACGCATTTCTACCCTCTGTGCTTCACTAAAAAGACAAAACCAAATTGGTTACATGCCTTAATAAATGCAAGAAGGTATTTAATTCTAAGTAATTCAAAATCTATACAGCAAAAGGTCTGGAAAATCATCACATAAGGTACTTCAGAGCAATATTTACATAACTGTTAGAAACTGTATATTGTTTATAGAAATATTCCTTTGCCACAGAAAACTAGCTCACAGCTAAAAACCAACTGAAGGGAAGTTATCTTAATTTGTCTGGGTTGCTTTTTCTTTTAGTATTGCCTTTCTTTTTATTAATAAAACAGATCTTTCCTGGCAATTCCTACTTCTGTAATTTATTTTTAAGACTACCAGACCTGTAGTCTGGTAGTCTTAAATAGTTATCCAGGGGTTTAAATAAAAGGAAAATGATCTCTGTGCCACTGAAACAACACAAATTTGTGGTCTGTGATACAGCTTTATTGATTGGAAACTCTCCCAAAGCTAGAACATGAATTACATTTCATTTTGCTAACTAGAGGCAATAGCCAAGATTAAAATAATCAAAATTAATAATCAAAATAATTAGCTAGATTTAAAATCATTTAGGAGAACAAATTCCGTGGTTTTTGATCCTAGGTTAAACATTAGTCTGTGATGTCACACAGGCTGAACAAACCACAGTCATGAAACATTTCACTGTTTGATTTTTTTCTCCTAGCACAACACATTGGCTTCCCTGGAAACTGCAGCACGGAGCGTGATGTTGTGTTCCTCAGAGTGAGGAAGTGTTCTGATTGACTGATGATCATTTTAATGTGCCACTTTAATCTAGTTAAACCACAGGGCTCAGGCAGAGCAGATGTTTAGTGTGTGCCTAAACTGACAGCCCTATCTCCTTTCAGCAAAAAACATAGACATTTCTATTCCACTTCCAGAATCTCCAGATACAGTATTTTAGGACACATCGACCCAGGCTGCAGCTAGGACATGACTGCATTCCTAGAAGCAATTAGATACAGTTTTCCTCATCTGGGCTTTGAAAAATCCCAATGCAGGCATTTCATTATAAACAAACATCTGGTCATGTCTCAGTAACAAAGAAAGATAAAGTGTTTTTGACAGAACTTTGCCCTCTGGTCAAACTTTGCTTTTCACCGGTGTCTTTCATTTATTCCTTTTGGAAGACTATTTGCACAGGCCTCTAACAGGATGTCAATAAGCAGATTCACTGATATGGAGAAAAGTGATTCAATATTCTGAGTATAGTTTTTAGAGCAAAGAAGGAAAATTGAGAGCCTGTAATAAACAAAAAGCAACATAATTGAGTACACCAGATCAAAGCTAATATGACATAGTAACAAGGGTTTTCTGGCTGCTTTCAGTGAGATCTAAACACAGTTATTTTCTTTTATTACAGGACAAAGGAAGGCTTCAAACATTAGTAGAGTGCAGCTAAAGTGCCATCCCTTCACTCTCTCAGCCATACTCTCTTACCATGCACATCAGAAGTTTCTTTCCTTGTTAATCACAGCAAAACAAGTTGGCACTTCAAAGTTCAGAAATAAATCCCATCTTTGCACGTTGAACTTTACATTCACCTTTTTGTCAGCTGGACAGGTATCTCAGAGGTCTCTGGTGAAGCTGAGGGAAGACACACAAGACAGCTACAGCCAGGGGTGCTGCTCTGACCAGGGAAGTGTTCTTTCATATATTAGTCCTCACCTCTGCTGCCTGAACCAAGAAATGAAAGGTAACCATAAGCCTCTGATTTGCTAAAGATTGTTCATTGATACAGCAATGCAGCAAGTGCTGACATTTTACTGACTCTCCTTCTTTATTATGTAGGTCAGATAGAAACCACAGCACTAGGAAAAAGAAAAAGAAAAAGAAAAAGAAAAAGAAAGAAAAAAAAAGAAAAAGAAAAAGAAAAAGAAAAAGAAAAAGAAAAAGAAAAAGAAAAAGAAAAAGAAAAAGAAAAAGAAAAAGAAAAAGAAAAAGAAAAAGAAAAAGAAAAAGAAAAAGAAAAAGAAAAAGAAAAAGAAAAAGAAAAAGAAAAAGAAAAAGAAAAAGAAAAAGAAAAAGAAAAAGAAAAAGAAAAAGAAAAAGAAAAAGAAAAAGAAAAAGAAAAAGAAAAAGAAAAAGAAAAAGAAAAAGAAAAAGAAAAAGAAAAAGAAAAAGAAAAAGAAAAAGAAAAAGAAAAAGAAAAAGAAAAAGAAAAAGAAAAAGAAAAAGAAAAAGAAAAAGAAAAAGAAAAAGAAAAAGAAAAAGAAAAAGAAAAAGAAAAAGAAAAAGAAAAAGAAAAAGAAAAAGAAAAAGAAAAAGAAAAAGAAAAAGAAAAAGAAAAAGAAAAAGAAAAAGAAAAAGAAAAAGAAAAAGAAAAAGAAAAAGAAAAAGAAAAAGAAAAAGAAAAAGAAAAAGAAAAAGAAAAAGAAAAAGAAAAAGAAAAAGAAAAAGAAAAAGAAAAAGAAAAAGAAAAAGAAAAAGAAAAAGAAAAAGAAAAAGAAAAAGAAAAAGAAAAAGAAAAAGAAAAAGAAAAAGAAAAAGAAAAAGAAAAAGAAAAAGAAAAAGAAAAAGAAAAAGAAAAAGAAAAAGAAAAAGAAAAAGAAAAAGAAAAAGAAAAAGAAAAAGAAAAAGAAAAAGAAAAAGAAAAAGAAAAAGAAAAAGAAAAAGAAAAAGAAAAAGAAAAAGAAAAAGAAAAAGAAAAAGAAAAAGAAAAAGAAAAAGAAAAAGAAAAAGAAAAAGAAAAAGAAAAAGAAAAAGAAAAAGAAAAAGAAAAAGAAAAAGAAAAAGAAAAAGAAAAAGAAAAAGAAAAAGAAAAAGAAAAAGAAAAAGAAAAAGAAAAAGAAAAAGAAAAAGAAAAAGAAAAAGAAAAAGAAAAAGAAAAAGAAAAAGAAAAAGAAAAAGAAAAAGAAAAAGAAAAAGAAAAAGAAAAAGAAAAAGAAAAAGAAAAAGAAAAAGAAAAAGAAAAAGAAAAAGAAAAAGAAAAAGAAAAAGAAAAAGAAAAAGAAAAAGAAAAAGAAAAAGAAAAAGAAAAAGAAAAAGAAAAAGAAAAAGAAAAAGAAAAAGAAAAAGAAAAAGAAAAAGAAAAAGAAAAAGAAAAAGAAAAAGAAAAAGAAAAAGAAAAAGAAAAAGAAAAAGAAAAAGAAAAAGAAAAAGAAAAAGAAAAAGAAAAAGAAAAAGAAAAAGAAAAAGAAAAAGAAAAAGAAAAAGAAAAAGAAAAAGAAAAAGAAAAAGAAAAAGAAAAAGAAAAAGAAAAAGAAAAAGAAAAAGAAAAAGAAAAAGAAAAAGAAAAAGAAAAAGAAAAAGAAAAAGAAAAAGAAAAAGAAAAAGAAAAAGAAAAAGAAAAAGAAAAAGAAAAAGAAAAAGAAAAAGAAAAAGAAAAAGAAAAAGAAAAAGAAAAAGAAAAAGAAAAAGAAAAAGAAAAAGAAAAAGAAAAAGAAAAAGAAAAAGAAAAAGAAAAAGAAAAAGAAAAAGAAAAAGAAAAAGAAAAAGAAAAAGAAAAAGAAAAAGAAAAAGAAAAAGAAAAAGAAAAAGAAAAAGAAAAAGAAAAAGAAAAAGAAAAAGAAAAAGAAAAAGAAAAAGAAAAAGAAAAAGAAAAAGAAAAAGAAAAAGAAAAAGAAAAAGAAAAAGAAAAAGAAAAAGAAAAAGAAAAAGAAAAAGAAAAAGAAAAAGAAAAAGAAAAAGAAAAAGAAAAAGAAAAAGAAAAAGAAAAAGAAAAAGAAAAAGAAAAAGAAAAAGAAAAAGAAAAAGAAAAAGAAAAAGAAAAAGAAAAAGAAAAAGAAAAAGAAAAAGAAAAAGAAAAAGAAAAAGAAAAAGAAAAAGAAAAAGAAAAAGAAAAAGAAAAAGAAAAAGAAAAAGAAAAAGAAAAAGAAAAAGAAAAAGAAAAAGAAAAAGAAAAAGAAAAAGAAAAAGAAAAAGAAAAAGAAAAAGAAAAAGAAAAAGAAAAAGAAAAAGAAAAAGAAAAAGAAAAAGAAAAAGAAAAAGAAAAAGAAAAAGAAAAAGAAAAAGAAAAAGAAAAAGAAAAAGAAAAAGAAAAAGAAAAAGAAAAAGAAAAAGAAAAAGAAAAAGAAAAAGAAAAAGAAAAAGAAAAAGAAAAAGAAAAAGAAAAAGAAAAAGAAAAAGAAAAAGAAAAAGAAAAAGAAAAAGAAAAAGAAAAAGAAAAAGAAAAAGAAAAAGAAAAAGAAAAAGAAAAAGAAAAAGAAAAAGAAAAAGAAAAAGAAAAAGAAAAAGAAAAAGAAAAAGAAAAAGAAAAAGAAAAAGAAAAAGAAAAAGAAAAAGAAAAAGAAAAAGAAAAAGAAAAAGAAAAAGAAAAAGAAAAAGAAAAAGAAAAAGAAAAAGAAAAAGAAAACAAAAACAAAAAGAAAAAAAAGAAAAAGAAAAAAGAAAAAAGAAAAAGAAAAAAAAGAAAAAAGAAAAAAGAAAAAGGAAAAGAAAAAGAAAAAGAAAAAAAGAAAAAGAAAAACTACTAAGCACAAAAGTTTCTCTGTTGAATATGTCTCTTTGGCTGCTTTCTTAACATCTATGTATAAATGCAGCCCAAAAAAGCAGTCTTTTTAATGCAAGTCCGTACTCTTCATGTCCCATGTGTTTGAGATATACCATCACATTTTGTTTGCTCTTTAAGAAACAAAGCAAACAATCTGCAGTAGCAGGTAGGCTAATGATAGTAATCAAGCCAATCTCTGATAGGTAATTCTTGGAAGGTAAATACATTCCTCTCAAAACAGCAAATTATTTTCTTTGCCCACCCTTCTCCCAAGAGAATGGATAACAAAATTCTTGCATTGGCATGTTGTATAGATTTCTCTCCTGGGCTCTCTAAACAATACTTTATAAGAGGTTGTCCACATGTACTGCAAATACAACTGCTTTTACAACTAAGCTACTACCAGAACATAAATGATAAGCAAGTTTCTTACATGTATTCCTGACACTTTTCTTTAGAAAAAACAAATTTTGCTAACAATGAAAACTGATATTTTAACAAGAGGTGATTCAGCCTTTTGGAGCTCAGGGAACATCCAGTTATCTATAATATTACACTGGTCTGCAGGTTAACAGCTCATATTGAACTCTAAGTGACTTAAAATAAAACAGCTTCCACAAGCTCCCCTGCATAAACAGGAAGAAAGAAAAAAATCCACCTATCTACATAGACTGAGGTCCAGTACTTCCCCATAGAGTAATGTCCAGTCAGGATTTGGGGGTTCAGCTAATTCTGCACAGATGTCCACTCACACAGTGAATTAACATTAAAGCTCATACAGTAGCAAAGCAATTTAATTCCATGACTTGGAGTTATTATTCTCACTGAGCTGGACTTGGAGACCACGAATGTTAATACCACTGCAGGGCTGGTTGCTCTCTGCCCAGATGTGCTGTTTATCTTTGGTATCTAGCACAGCACAGAATATGGAGAGCTGACCAGGCTCAAACAAGCAAACACATGGGGAAGAAAAGCAGCTTGGCTCCAGCAGCCTGGATCCCTGCATTTGCTGTATTCACCCCTGTGCTCTGGCAAAGGCCTGGCTGAGCACAGTGGTGTGGGAGATCTGACTACGGCACATCAGATAGCGCATTTCCAGCCAGTTGTGGTAGATCCAGATTACTGCAGTGTGCAACATCCTGCATCACCTTACAGCCCTCTGATGTTACACTGATGGGCACCAGCTGAGAGCCTCAAACTTGCCTCTGCAAGCCCTTTTATGTCTGTAGGTATGGAGGCAGGAACACACCTTCCATCACCACATCCAGCACAGCTGACAGCATGTGCTATTTCCTGTCTGGAAACACAGAGGCTATCACATTAGTTAGCTAAAGCTGTAAAGCTCCAAAATTGCAGCCAGACATCAATATGTCCTACAGAGGGTCTCAGGTGTGCAGTAACCCACCTCCACCGTTCCTGAAGCACGTAAATGCATTAATCCATAGGGCTGATCCACTCCTGAAATAGCACTGCAATACCTCCATTCCCATAAACTGTTGCAAACTGAATTAAAATGCAGCTGCTTCAGAATGCTGTCTCAAAGAGAAGAATCTATTTTTAAAAGGAAAACATACTCTTTCCAAGCGTATTCTACCCACATAAACAGACTTGTAGCCTCGAAATTCTCCCTTCATCTTCGTTGCTCTGTTTAGCTGTTCAGCATCTGATCATAGAGCAAGTATCAATAAACTTCGGAGCATTCCCTTGAATTGTTTGCTCATATCTTCTTAGTTTATGATCATCTTTCCTAGCAGGCACCATAAATTAACCTGCTTTTCTACTAAATAGCCCATCAAACTGCAATATGCCCAACAGGGATTACCAGACCTATAGCTACCTCATCTTGTCTGAGCATCTTGTCTGAATGGGTTTCTTTTGCCCTAAACAGAAAGCCCTGTTGAAAGCCTTATTGGGACAAAAAGTCTTCACACTGTCTACTTTTGTCACAGCTCTGCTTGGACAGAAGAAACACCACCAGGTGAATGGGGGTGAATGATCACTACATCTTGTTCTTCCAAGGGCTCCTTTTCCTGCCAGGGGAAGCCTCTTAAAGCATTCTAGCTGTATCAGACTTGCCATCTGCCTCAACAAGCTAGCCTTTAAATTAATTTGTCAATCCATCTACATCAGCAACATTTATTTCATTAATTGGAAGAATTAGCCCTTTGTAGCAAGTTGAAGGCTGTGAAGCCAAAATATACTGTACTTTCTCCCAAGTGACCCAGAGACCCTTGGATGAACTCTTGGGGTGACATTAAAATGAATAGTTATATTTAAAAAAATAGCGTTTAAATGTTTATTTAACATAGCTACCTTTCCAAAAAAAGGAACTTTCAACATTTTTTAACATCTGGTTGCCTTATTTTTTAGTTTGTTTCTCCAGTGGTATGAGCAGAACGTCTTCAATTTAGAGAAGACAAGTCTGTATTCTTAGCCACATGGATGCTCTCAGGTTACAGGCAGAGTGGAGGAGGAGAAGATATATAAATTCCTTTAGAAATTATTTTAGGACTGAGCTATTAAATTTTAGAGGGCCAAGTCCTAGTGTCCATTATGCAACTGTGATCAGCGAAGCTTGTCTGGAGCTACAGTTGTGTGCACAATACCAGTCACACCAGATGCTGCTGCATTTTAAGCATAAGAGTATTGTATGAGGAAGAATTACAACAGCTTGATAGAAGAACTAATTTGTTCTTTTCAGTGTCATGGATGCTATTTTGATTGAGAAGGTGTGTTACGATGAACCTCCCAAGCACACAGGCACATGTACTCCTTTGTACAAATATATTTATAGATAAAATTACAGCACCAGATACATTGGTATATATTATGTGTTATACATGCAAGTTATACACTGTGTATTTGAGAGTCTTAAACGTCTCTATTATCACTAGATCCTTAGAGCATCCCTAGGATTTCTTTCTCCATATTTCCTTGGTTTGTGATCCTCTTTGCTAAGATACCAGAAATTAACCTGCTTTTCTAATAAAGAGCTCACCAGGCCTATCTGTAATAATCAGCTCTCTCATACTACATGATATTCTCCCACCTGCTCACACAATACTGAAATCATGCTCTTAAAGCAGCCTAAAAGCTCATGTTCACTTAGGTGACTACCAGGAGCTCTGAGACTTTCAGGATCACCCATTTCTAACATGCAGAAATCTTCTATGAAGGGCCTTCTTCTGTGTAGATACAGACCTTTGTATTTACAGACCTCACACCTGTCTGTGATAAAATTTCTGTTCTTCCAAACATACCCTTATCAAATAGTCCCCTCTGATCTGCAAAAAGGTCCTACCAGAACAAAACATCAAAATAATTTGTTTAGCAATGACTTTATAATTATTTACAAATAACTGGGGAAAAAAACAAGTCCATTGTATAGCACTGGACTAGCAATCAGCCAGACTGATTTCCTGATTAAGAAATACTTTTCTAACCTTGTGATAATGATAATCTGTTTATAGATATTCTTAATCCTTGCAATATGGAGTGCTTATGACTCCTACTAATTATCTCAATCTAATTTATTAAGTAAGAAGCTTGTCATCACATTTAATTTTGGCCACAATATATGAAATTAGATTTAAGCAAAATCTTCATTGACAGCAATTACTTTCCAATCTATAGCTAATTGTATGTCCTAAGAAGATTTTAATTTTTTTGTTCAGAAGCAGTACCAGATTAGCCTGCCTACAGTTACACAGATAATTATGCTTATTCTCCTAAAACACAGCCTCCCGCAGGATTTTATTTTTTATTCCTTAGAATTCTTCTGATGTTTCAGAACTAACATTTACACTGCATTCCAGTAAAATAATTTAAATGGAAGAGCAGCTCCATCTCTCTGAGAATCCCAAGGCTTAAATTTGTTGTTGTTCTGTGTAAATTTGCATGGAATTTCTCCAGGAGCCCATTCTTGCCAGGTAGTATGACATTTCTTCGTAGTCACCAATAAAAGATGTGTAGAACCACCGGCTTTCTTGCTCAGTTCTAATAGCTTGGGTCTCATTTTTAGAAAAGAATTAAAATTCAAAAAATACATTATATATAAGGCCTAAACATCTCATATTACTGTTGACAGTTAGAAATCAGATAAATAATTTTTATTTTCTGTTGTGAAAATGAATAAACTCTGGTGTGATTACCTGTGATAAGTAAGTGATATCCTTCATGGAAACTCAGCATACAATGCAATAAATTAACTTGTGGCTGGTTAAATTTCAAGGTAAGGCTAGGGTATTTGATAAGCACAAAAAGCTGTTTATTTGACATAGAGTCTGTTGCCACTGATGTTATATATTCATAGTGGAAAGCATTCAATAACTTTTTTTAGAAGAAGGGAAAAAAATCAGTATAATTCAGGTTTGAAAGTATTTTGCACTATCTGTCCTAGCTCTCCTACATTCAAGTTTTCAAAATGCAGCACAATTTTCTGAAATAATAATATGCACACATAAAAATGGAATCTGCTCCCCTATGCATGGAACAACTTGTGAGGCCCTGAAATTCATGCAGGCAGGCAATGTGAGCCTGTTCCACACTATTTATTTTCCTGCATCAGAGAATCATAGAATTATTTAGGTTGGAAAAGACCTCTGAGATCATCAAGATCTAATATTAACCCAGCACTGCCAAGTCCACCACCAAGTGCCCACTTTGGATACCTTCAAAGCTACTAAAAGCTAGTGAGAATTGCTGCTTAAGTGATGTAAATAATTAGAACTAAATAGAATAATCATTCCAAAGTAGCATTTTCAAAGTGTCTGCTCTTCATAGTGAGGTGAGGAGTGTTCTCAAGGAGGAAGACTCATGGAGCCAAAAGGGAAACTCTTCATGCCTCTGGCTTGAGTGGGCTGGGACAAAGACCATTTGATATATCAGAGGTTTCTCATAGAGGAAGCAGCCATCTGCAGGCTGGCATGGCAGAAGCAGAAGTTGTATAATGACTTCATCTGTGCAAAGAAAATGGCATTTTACTGCTAGCTGGACCACAGAGCAATACAGCCTTGAGATGTACTACCTTCATTCAGGATAAGGGTTTAGGGAAGATGTTCAGGAGTTCTGACACCATTGCCTCTGACAAGCTGTGACCCCAGCTGTGTTGTTAAGTGGGAAGAGAAAAGTGAGCTGATGTTTTACTAACAAAACAAGACAACCCAAAGTATTGTGGGATATATGACCATACATAACTTTAAATATTATATATAAAGTGGGTAAAGTAAGCTATAAAAGGACATGTTTAAAAAATTATTCTTTGAAATTTTTCGTCAATGTGACTAACATCTGTTGGTCATTTTGTCCGCCAACACAAGGAAGTTCAGAATATGAAAGAGGTAATGAACTGTGAGAAAAGCTTTGCTTTGCAAGAGTGTTTCTTTGATTTTCTTTGTCAGAATTGTAGTGGCCTCTGACCAGTCACAAAATAACAATCATTAATTGGGCTGTTTTTCTTCTCAGCCTTATCTTGCAACCAGCAGAATCATGTTCTCCAGCCCATCCTCATCCATGAGCAACGTAGTAAATGCTGCCTCAAGGAGAACCCACTTATAGCCAATACCTATTTAAGGCCTGTTATAATCTCTCATCTGGAGTAACAAAACCCAGGTGTTCCACATAGCAGCTGCTTGTCACCCTTCCTGATATCTTGGCAGGTCTGCAAGTGAGGAGAGATCTGAAACCTTGTGCAGACATAATACATTTCATTCCCAAGAAAATGAAACCGTGCTTGGAGTTTCCCTAAGTGATTGTTGTAACAGGAGACATGACACTGTCAGCACCTGTGTGGGAGCACCATTTGATGGAAACTGGGAACCTTTGTGTAATGCAGACCCAAGCCCCAAAAGCCAAATGTGATCAGCCTCCTAAGAATAAAGTGTTTCTTCCTCAAATCACTGCTTTTTGTGGGTGCTCTGTCACCTCTAAGCTATACTAAAGAGACAGAGAAAATAGTGCTCACCTGTGCTAACTAATCCTACTATTTGCACAGCTGCCTTGATAGGGTGGATGAAGCATCTGAAGGAAAACTGGTCTTTTATAGAAATATTCCTCTGTTAAAGGCTGAAGATATTCACAGTTTTCATCTATCATTTTAACTCACCACAGTGTCAGGGCTACTCCTTAACGTCCACAGGGAACCTCCATGCATTAGAAACCCAAAGCAAGTTATCGAGGTCCTTCCTACCCCTCCTACCTCTGCCTCTACTGCACATTGCTGAGCTGTCGACACAGCTCCTTGTGTGGTCTTGAAACTGATGCTGTTCAACAGCAGCCAAAAGAGAGGGGAAAATCTGCTTTTTTATTTATATAAATCTGGCTAAGAGTTTTTATTTATTTAGAGTGGACTTTAAACTGTGCTTGACTCTAAATAAATAAAACACGTTATTTTCCCTCCCTACTGGTTGCCACCAAGCCATGTGAATTCCAAAGACCACACAGACAGCAGGGGCTGTGTGGTAACGTGGGGATTGATGCAAAGGGAGGCAGCCCACCAGAGGCCGGGGATTGCAAGGCTTGCAGGTGAAGGAAGCACTATGAAAGGCTTGCTTTGAGAGTAGGGATAAGCACAGCTCTGAAAAAGGCATCAGTTCCTTGCATATTGTGCTGATGCTGATCCTTCTCCTTTCCCATCTTCCAGTGCATTTCTCCTCCACCAGACTGGGCATTACCAAGTCACTCCTGTTCATGTCCTGTCCATCAGACTGGCAATTCTCTGTGACTAGCAGCAGCACAATGGTGGGGAGAATGGCAGAAAGAATGGCAGGGAAACACATGTCAGGATTCAGTTAAGTGGAGAGACAAGGAAGAAAATATTTTAAAGATTTTTCCAGGCTGTCAATTTGCTTTAGCCAGATCCTTGAAAAAATCAGTTAGGATGCAATTTTGTGCACTGTGCATTAGGATGACCCTGCTTGAGCAGGGAGGTTGGACCAGATGATCCAATGAGGTCCCCTCCAACCTTACCCATTCTGTGATTTTCTGGGGGACACTGAGTTCTTTTTATTCTTTAGTCAGTCACAGACAACACTTGTGCAACATGTCTTTAGTCAGTCACAGACAACACTTGTGCAACCTGTATGTCTTCTTTTAGCCTTTAAGTCACAAATTCAATGGACCAAATACAACTCATCTTTGGAGTAGCCCCTGGGATGAATGTAGATCTGGCTTTATCAGAAGCAGTGTCAGAAGAGTAGATGAAAATTGTACAGTAAAATCCCTGTGTACCCTGCTTCACAGGTGAGTCTCATTTCACTCCGGGAACAGCAAAGACACAGGTTCCTAGTGTCCCTCACCTGAACATCGCTGATTTCATCACATGCTCAGTAAATGGTAACTCCAGACAAGTTGACAAGTTCAGACAAGTTCCATTCAGATCTTTGGGAAGCACCAGGTTCCTGAGATACCTACCTTCCAAAGGAAGCACATAGCAAAACTCCCAGTGCTTGGAGGAAGGCAGAAACGCAAAAGGCAAAGTGCTAACTCCTGATTTTGGCACCCAGCTAGAACCAAATCTTTCTGCTGCTCCCACAGTATCTGTGCAGAACAATTGCCATAAAAAGCCATGCCTTTAGGGAAAACTCCCATTTTAGATCAGTAGACAAACAAAGAATGAATCCAGCAGCCACTCTGCTTGTTCCTGAGCTGCTGCACCACTGATTTGCATTGTTTCACCTCTCCTTCCAATGCTCCTCCTTCTGAAAGCAAATACAAGAGAAATCACAAAACCCATCTTCTTTGCAGGTATCTTATTGTCATTGACCAAGGACTTTACCATGCCAACTTCTGCTTCTCACTTTGTTCTCTGGTTTACAAGTTGCTAACTGGGGAAAGAGCTGGCTGCAGACAAAGTCATTTTTCTGGTAGACTGTGGTCTGCAATTGATATAAAAGTCAGATCAACCTTGATCTCAGTGATCCAACTGAGGGACCAGCATTTACCTTTAAAATTATAGTTCTATTCAGCAATACTGACCCAAGCAGCCTGCTCTTTGAACCTGAAGACAGAACAGACTATTTCTCAGAGACTGACCCTAGAGCTTGCTTGCAAAGGGCTGGATTTGCCAGTCTATGCTAAAATGCAGTGGGCAATAGTCTTCTGAGGCAGACCTGTCTATATTCATGACTCAAGTTAAGCTATTTTACCAGTTACAGGATAATCCTCAGCAGCAGCATCTGCTGACCTGCTGTGAATATGAACTTGCAAATTCCTTATTCCTGGGGTGAACATCAAACATCATCAGAAAGACTGGGCAACAGTTAGCAGCAGCTACTAACATTTTTTTCTTCTATTTTTGGGGGGAAAGAAGATGAATGAGTGAAATTTTACAATGAAAGAGAGGAAAAAAGCTTAATACAAAGACTGGCAAGGCAGAAGCAGGTCAAAGGAGACTAGGAAACTTACTGGGAGGTCAAGCCAACTGAAAAGCCTACGTTCTTCTCCAAATAAGGCAGACATTCAGAGTTTGTGGGGAACATGGCCAAAGTCAAAGTGAGACATAGAAAACCCTGCCACAAGACAGAAAAAAGAGACAGAAAGAAAAAATATCCATATCTCACCAGAGCAGCATGGTTGGCTCAGAATCTACTGTTGAAGGCAAGGTCAGCAGACAGCCCTTATTCAGTGATGACTGCTGAATATGAGGAGACGTAAGCAAGGGGCAGCTAAAGAAGCAGAGATTATTAGAGTGACAGCAAACCCTGCCATCTGGGAAGGGTACTGGACAAAGCACATATCTCCCTGCCTTCCCAAGGATACTAAAAACTAGAAGCAATTCTGAGAGGGGAAGAGACCAGTAAGTCTATCTGGATTCTCAACCTCATTCCAAATCCAGCTGGTTCAGGTAATGATGCAGCACAAACAGATTTGTGTGAAGTACAACTTGGCTTTTCCAGATCTGTCTTCTACTGACATTCATGGAGAATACATTGCTGTGTGCTGGCTGCAGGTGGATTGTCGGAATCCCACATGAATTCAGGATCCCTGACCCTAAGTTAACACAGCTGGCCACCACAGTTCCACCAAATCTATGCAATATGAAAGCTCCTTATCTTTTTACCCCCTTGTTTTCACCCTTCCCCACTCCAACATCCAGGTGGAACATACACTGTAAGGCTGCCCCTCAAGTCAGCAGTACTCCCTGGCCCACATCTTGCACATCAGGGGAAATTCATTTCAATGCAGCCAAATTCAAGGACAGACTACAAACCCCAGGTGCCCTGAATAACTTCAGAGGACAAACACAGCCTTGAATTCCCTGATAACCCCAATCTGCAGGACCTTTGCCTGCCACACCACTGGTCTTTGCAGAATAAAGACCATGAATTCTTACTGCCAAGGACAAGGATGTGGATACTCAATACACGAATCAGCAACTCCCATCTCTGCTCTTTTGTGTCTTCTCACTGGATATCTCAGTAGGACTTTTCCAAACTACTAAGACAAGTTTCCAAAACATTTTCAATATATTATATTCTAACAACTGGATTGAGGGTGTGTGTTTAGACTTTCCTCTTTTATTTAGAAAAAAAACCCAACTTTATTCTGATTTCTGGGTGGCAAAAGAGAAAAGACTTAAATTTAAAATGCTTTGGAGATCCTATGGGAAAACTCTTCATATTTGTGGGTGGTCCTGCAGTTTTGTCAGTTGTCTGACATTTTAATTTCCTGTTCCTCTCTTATGGTGAGATTCTGATTTCCGCTCTCTCTTTCTCCTTTCTCCATTACAGAAACCTAACAGGCATCTCCGGTTCTACCATCTGTTTCCTATTCACTTTTATAAATATTGAAACAAATAATTGATTTGGTGAACAGGCATGATGTAGCCTGGCTCATCCTCAGTCAATATATAACTTCTACCAGTCCTTTCCAGTCTTTCAATCTCTTATAGATATTAGGTCCTAGACTATTCGTGGTCTAACTCCTCAATGAAACTGGTCCAACTTTAAATGCTCGAATGTTTTTACATCAGAAACAGCCATTCTGGGTACTGTGTGTCCCCACAAAATGCTGTGTCAACGAAGTCCACTTGCAAACTAGTCTTTAATAAACTTTCTGTATTTAGACAACATAAAATATGAAAGAACTCACCACTGAGTCTGATAAAACAGCCATGCTGAGCAATACATACTCTGTCCTCAGTGACTAAGTACACATAATCCTCTGCTAGCAGGAGTATGATGTTACTGGAAGGAGAAAGGTTGGATGTACCTTTAAAGTAACCCCAAGCTGTTCAAACAGGTATTACCCAATGCCTGTCAATTCCTGTTCCATATGCCAATGAAGTTCCCTATGTACTGGGAATCGCAGCCCAGGAGATTCCTCCTGAATGTCCAGTTACCATTTCCACAAGGCAGAGACTGTCCTTCTGTGGTTGGCTATGGCTTGTGTCATTGTGATGCTAAACTGTGGCAGAGCTGTTCAGTGTCCATGCATCACATACAAGTCCTAACACAGCACCCAGGAGTACTCCTATTTCTGCAGGAGCATACATGTCCTCAATGCCAAGGACCATTTTTATAGATTTCATTTTTCTTTACTCGTCTGAAGTGCTAAATCCTGCTTCTCAATCTATCAGAAAAGGTTTTCTGTGAAGGATCATGCTAACCCTTGCTAGTCAGAGATACTACACATTAAAAGTCTCTGCTGTGTTGGAAAGTACCAAAATCCCTTGGGGATGATTCACTAAATCCTCCATGTCCAAACTTGAGGAGAAATTACAGCAGCCTCAGGAGAGCTCAGCGTGGATGTGAACTCCCCTCAGGATGATGGCAGGGAGCAAGGTGTGCTGAAAGAGGATGAAGAGGCAGCTCAAGGCCCAGCTGTCCTTTTGACAGTTAGTCCATCCAGACTGGCACCAAACCTCAGTCCCCTGGACCAGGGTTGTGTCACCTTGTTCCCAGGTGCCAGCAGGCATTGTGTCCCTTCTCCCCTTCTGCAAATAGCCACGTGGACAAGCCAGACTAAGTCAGGCACTCACCTTTATCTCGGTGGCAACCACAGAGCCCAGCAAACCTTGCCCAGACCAACTTTTCTCTCCTCAGACTTGTGACCATGACTCTGAATTCACCTTCTGGATATTTTCTCAAATGAACATGCCTGTAACTTTTTCTTGGGGCTTAAAAAACACTTTCCAACCCATTTTTCCATTCCACCACACATTGCTCTGGAGATGTCTCTCAGGAATATATATGGTGAGGTTACACATTCCTAGTCCTCACCGGGAATGGGATTGCATAAGAACATTCCAGTTATTTTAGGTTATGGAAAAACTAATCAAGTATTTCACTCACCACTAAAATGTCATCATTTTATGCATTTCACAAAGAATTCTCTCATTATGTTAGATAGGCCTGGAGAGACTCCAGTCTCTGTGGGTTGCATGCATTCCCCCATTCTGTTTTTTAAGAAAGCCAAGTCACTTGGTGCCCTACTACTGACCCAAAACTTGATGGCAACACACCTGATTTCTCTTACAAACTGATTTGGTCTTTTCTGAATATGTTCCCCACACAGCTGTGTGCACAGCATTTTCCCCACATGCTTTGTTAAAAATAATAATTGCACATGAAGAAAAAGAAAGCCCATAATAACAACATCAGCAACCACTTAAGAAATATTAATGAATGCTGCCAACAGCACAGCCATTCACTGACACTGAACAAAGAAGACAGCAAGTCTATAAGGCCATTAATATCCCAATTTTTAATTTAACTAAATTTTTTAATTATTATTTTGGCACAATGCTGCAATAATACAGCAGCATTATACAAACATTTTAGCATCAGCAAGAAAGCTCAGCCTTCAAGAAAAAGAGTGTGTTAGCAACACAGGCTTCGTGAATGCAAGTAATTCTCACTGTAGGAGAGAGGCAAAGTGTTTCCTTACCTCTTATTCTCTTCCATATCACCATAGAACCTACAAGTTCAGAGAGTGACTGAACTTGTGACTGGGCACTGTACAAGCCCATGAAAGGACAGTTCTAAACCTATACATCTTAGAAGTACAACTTCCAGGCTTCAACAGCTGCTTGAAATCCAGTGGCATGGCAGAGATAAAAGCTGAGTAAGAAATGTCTGCATTGAGACATACAATTGTTGTGCACTCTATGTTGCTTTAATGTGAACTCCTACTTTACTGGATTTTATGTAGCAAAATGCATCTCCTAATAATTTGCTGCCAAACTTCTCATATTCAACAGGATCTTTATAAAATATCTTTCTGAAAAATCAGGGAAGTTGAAGAGAAAATCTATTCCAGGAACAAGTATAACACATGTTCTACATTATCTGAAGGGCCAAGGTAAGAATTGACCCTGATTACATCTTAGTAAAAAATGTCATAGATTTCTTTTGAAATGTCACAGATTTATTTTGAAAGGCATGCATGTTGTTGGGACAACACGTGTTTAGGAGGCCCTAATGTTCCCCTTCAGGATGGGTAACAGTAAGTAGTACTTTTTAGTGCAGGCATTGGTGCTTTGCTCTAGTGAACTTCTGACGACCAGAGAAAGTATCAGATACTACATCCAATCCGACAGACTCCACTCACATGAGCAAATCTCACTGCACTGGCAGGTCACACTCCTGTGCATAACTCCCAGAAGAAAAGGTGCATAACTGAGAGCAGTTATTGAGCCCCTCTAGAGTTGCCTTTGGTGGGGAGGAGAGAAAGGAAGAAATTGTGAATTATTCACGTTTTTCAGTTTACCCCTAATCCCTTAATTCTGTCATTCTAAGGGTAGAGACTTCTGCTTAATGGCAGTGCCAGAAATAACAAGCTAGAATTGCATGTTTATGAAATGGGGTCTTAGTTACTTATTAGGATCAACTGAGCTTGAATTAATGTTGGCTCACATTCAAGAGCACTGAGTGGACTGAATAAGCATCACAGTTTTAAAACTCATTAATGGTTGTTTGTTGTATATATTTAACACACTAGAAACATCAAGCACATTAGACTATGGTTTTCTTATAAACATACAGAGGCAGAAAAATATGGCTAATATAGGACTACATTCTTTGGACCTATAGCTCTACTTACAGCAGTGGTTGATAGATGAAGGTAATCCTGAATTTAATGGGATACCTTGTGCTCCCAAATTTAAGTTGGGCTGGGTTGGATAGACACATCACCCTGTTATCAACTGTGCTTTTATCTCAGAAGTGTATATTTTACAGGTGATAAGGCAAAACAGGGAAAAAGTAGAGTGTATGTAGAAATGCTGGTGTAATGCAAGTGGAAAAGAATCCAGGCCAGGTAAAGAGAGTAGCTGACACTGTAGGTAGCATGGAACTTTGAAAAACTACTGCTGAAGGCTACTGGATATGGAAAAATAACTCCACATTTTGAACTGATGAAAATGCAAGATGCTTGCTCCAGGTGACCTGTATGTGATATGAAACATGGGGTGGACAACCATTCACACAGTTTTAATGTACTTTGCACATGAATTCTTAAAGTATTTAGGTTTTGAGGTTGTTTTTTTTTGTTTGGTTGGTTTTATAGCTGTGTAAGGGTCCAAAATGCTTAAGTTTGCATGAGACAACAGCTGCATTTCTGAAGATTTAACCATACAATGGATATTCACATAGAGGCCGACGTATCAGGTATCAATGAGCACAAGAAATCAAATTCGACTCCACTAATTTTCTGCTTCAAATCAGGAGCAAGCTTTGGAAGCAAATGCCCCCATCATCCCGCTTAAGCACTCTTGG
This sequence comes from Corvus brachyrhynchos, assembly GCF_000691975.1. Lineage (NCBI taxonomy): Eukaryota > Metazoa > Chordata > Aves > Passeriformes > Corvidae > Corvus > Corvus brachyrhynchos. The sequence goes on along the minus strand of NW_008240122.1, from coordinate 1,106,023 downwards.
GTTTGCACTTCAAACAGCCTCAGGGCTCAAAAACTGGGGTATGAAACTAAACCAGAAGAACCACTTCTGCACTGGGACAAGTTGTGGGGATGAGCCTACAGGCCCAGATTAGAAACACTTCAAGACAGGGCACCTGAAATGTGCTTCATGCAAATATCGGCTCCTCAGCACCAACTGCTCTGCTCACACAAGCAGAAGGTGGGAGCAGAGGGAGGGAACACAAAGTGCAACCTCTCAAGTTAATCCTCTAATATAAAGCCAGTCCCAAAATCTGTGTCCTTGGCACATGAACCAAGCCCCTCCTGAGCTCATTTCATCCCTATTTAAGGACAATAGATTACCAAATCAGACCCCAAAAAAATCAATTTCAAATTATGGTCCCAAGACAAAACATGCTTCTGAAAATAAAACCTAAACAAACTCACAGATTTGACTGAACACAATGGCACTAGCAACATCGCATGGCAATAATAATAAAATAAACAGTACAGGATATGATTTTTCATCAAAATGTTGGAAACATTGACAAAAATGGCTAATCTTGTCTGAGCACAAAGTTTTTCTAATTTTTTTGTTCAGCTTTCTTTTGTGGTTTTTTTTTTTTTTATTTGGTCAGGTTTTTCATTGGGGAGGTTTTTGTGTTTGGTTTTGGTTTTTTGGTTTGTTTTCAGTGGGTTTTTGGGTTTTTTTGAGACGAAGAAGTCCCATTCTTTCATCCCCAAAGTAAAGGTAAGTGAGGACAGACTTACCTCAATGTGAGACACAGGCAGAATTAATATAGTCCATATACGACACAGCCCTGTCATTCATACTCTTGACTATTTTCTACCAGAAGCAGAGGAAATTCTGCCTATTGTAGGCTGCATGGCCAGAAGCTTCCAGGAAAGCTGTGTCATCTTCCTCCTCTTCTGGAAAGAAGGGAAGCCTGCTACCAAAGATGGTTTCATTAGCAAAGGCTTTCAGCCAGCATTAGCGAAAGTAATGGCTCAAGTATTGCAATGCGTTTTTAAGCTAGTTCTTGGATAGGTCAAAACATCACCTAGGTCAAAACCCATCAAAGATATTTGAAAGTAATCTGCAATTCTGAGCTCCTGCTTTGAATCATCCAGCAGGCTTGAGCTCGAGACCTCAGTATTTTTGAAAACACCTGCTCAATGTATCCCAAGGTTTCAGGCGTGCACCAGTTGTTCACAAAAGCACACATAGAAAAGGAGAATAAAAACCTAGTTTAAAACATCAACTAGATTTACTCCTATACTGTAGAAAACACCAACAGGCAATGAAAATCAGGAGGCTGTGGTACCTTCCCAAACACAAGTAGTCGTATTATGTTTTGAAGGATGTGCTGTCCCATTTTTCAGCTCAAAGATTTTTTTTTCTTCAAAGAATATCTTCTGAAGAAAACAAAAGTTTTTTGTTCTCCCTGCTATTCTTCTGCCTGCTTCAGAACTATCACCTGAAGAGAGCAGCTGCAGAACTAAGGCATTGAGAAGGATGGGACAATGGGAAAAGCATGTGTCAAATTATAAATATGAAAGAATATAGTAGCTTTTAAACTAAAGCAGGTTTAGCAGAGCAAGGAAAATAAAGGTTGCTGAAAAATCTGAAAAAGGTAATTTGGGTTGTTTTATGCAGCCAAAAAAACCGAAACCAGCATCATTCAGATTTCTCATCAATTAGAAGACATGATGACAACAAAACATAAGTGCATGCCGAAGATTACACAGAACAATAAAAAAAGGCAAACATCACCATCCTGAAAATGATTTAGAGACCTAAGGCTTTTTGGAATCAGAGTGGATGACTTATCCACTCTGCAACATCTGAGTAAAGAAGCAGATTTCTTGTGGTTAAAGAGTTTCAGAAAGGATTCGTCTGACCCAGCATCATTTTGCAATCCCCCACAACATTGATTTCTTCATAAACTCATTTTGATTCCCTCGTGGTTCTGGCAGTAATAAATCATGGCAGTTTCAAAGAAGGTCATGTACACATTTTCATATTTCTTACACGACCCTGTTGCACAAAACAAATGATCTGGGGTAATTTGCTTGAGGGTTGTAAAGTCATCAGTTCACTTTGGATTGACTCTAATATGTCTCCATGGAATACTCTCATCCTTTTCTCCTTCAGAAGGACTCTGTACACTCATTTGTTCCCTAACTACTTTCAGTAAGACCCAAAACTCATCCAAAATTTAACAGACCACAAAACTTTCTCTTACAGGCAAGCATTGTGCATGAGATCACAGGATCCACCTCACTGCTGACTCTTTAAGTGGGATCTCTAACCCTCTTTTAGGTACCTCAGCTACCTCAGTAGCTTGTGAGGAGGTAAAAGCACCTAGGAGTAAGACACAAATGCCTAGTACCTGCACCTCGTTGGAATCCTCTGATCTCCAGTATTATCCCTTGGGAGCTTTCATCCTGCTGCTTCAGCATGCCACAGCCCAGCAAATCCAGCCCTCAGGTGATCAAAAAGGCTGCTCAGGCTCTTATTATTTTATAAGAGCAGCACAATGCAGAGCACAGGGAAACACAGTATGCAGGGAACCCCATAATCACAAAGTGACCAGGTTATGCTCAGCTGGGCTCATGTTGGACAAGAGTTAAGACTTTCAGCTGTATCAGACCTGGCTCCATGCTAAGTCAGTCCAAGACTTTTGCTCCCCTTGTGCCCTAGGGAATCTCTGTTATTCTGGTTTTCTCATCGACCATGGCACATGAGTGCTTTGTCAGGGAGAGCTGTGTGTGGTACTGCACACACAGAAATAATGTCTGGTGTCTTAAGGCTGCTACACAAGATCACTCCAGCAAAGAGCCTGAACGTGAGCATTCTGTCCCTGAAGTATTTTCATTCCTTTTTGAGTTTAGTTTTACCTTTTCATCTCCAGGTTCTGTAATTGCTAATCAGAGGATATTACTCTGCATCTTGCCATTTACTAATAATTTTGTACAATTATTAGTACAAAGTTATTAATATAGTACTAATATTATTAGTAGTACAATAATAATATAATAATATTATTGTAATTAATCTTACAATTATTATTGCTTTCATTTTCAATTGTGGTTGCATTTACTGATCTTATTTATAAAGTATTAACTTCTGCATAATATAAAATACAAACCTAATTGCTGCATTTCAGGAGCTTTTTTTTTTTTGTATTATCATAGAAACACATCTGCTTACATTTCTGTTACATTTTTAGACAAGAAAATCACACTCAATACCATAAATGAGCACCAGTACATAGGATAGGTATTATTTTAAAACAGAGGCTTGGATTTCATACTTTAAGTGCCCCTTTTTTGCCAGACCAAAATACTTTACATGCTACTAACTTGAGCTACAATTTTTATTGTGGTTGAAATTCTGACCCTTCCTTGCAGCAAAACTGTCACAGTCCATGCTATAAACCCCAGAGCTAACAAGAGATTAGGGGCCAAGGGGATTGCTCCAGACCCCATTTTCATGCTCCAGAGAAGAGTTATTGTACTATTTCTGCTACTGCTGTCTCCTCACTTCACACATGGCCGAGAACCCTCCCTGCTCCCACTCTCTCACGCCTCCAGCCAGTCAACAACTTGTAATAAAAGCTGATGCCAAAACTTAGAATCATAACCATATATTGAAACACTTCTCTGAAGTGCTTACATCCCCAGCCCCACATGGACCCAGCAAAGGATCTCAGAGAGAGAGAGAGAGAGAGAGAGAGTGCAGAGGAGAGAGATGAGAGCATCTAGCTGAGAAGCACGTGGATTCATGCTAGCAGCAGCCCAGCAAGCTGCTGGAACTGATTTACCACTAAAGCTGTTAAGCAATGACTGACTTCTTCCAATTATTGGTTTTGCAAACAATAATCAGGTTAAAATTAGTAATTGGAATATAAAACTTTGCTTGAAGGAAAGGGAGTGCTCCCTGTGGGAGCAGGGGAAGAGGGAACACTCAGAAAGGGGAGACATGAGAAAGCATCCTAGAGGTGGGAAATGTGTTTTGCATCAGGGCAGAGCTGCAGGACACCGTACAGCACACTTTCAGCTCCCTCTCTCACCTCAGGGACTGCCAAATGCCACTGTGGTGACAGCAGGGATGAGCTGGATGCCAGAGTATGAGGCCTGGGGACATGTGTACTTTAGAGAGGGAGAGAAAGAGACACACAGAGATGGAAATTTAAAGGCAGACATTAAAGTCTCAAACATATACTCCTGTTTTGCATGACTTTTCCTACTCTATTCTCAGTTTGCAGTTACAGACCAAAATTAACAACCTAGTCTACCATCTGCACATTTATTTTTTATGTTTAACCACTGCACTGCAAGCAGCCCAGTCTGTTTTAAGTATAGCATCATTGAGAGCTGATGGATCAAGAAACAGAGGCACAAAGGTACAGGATAACATTTTCAAAAGCAAGGGGGTCAGGTCCTGACTCTGGGGTGACCATCTAGTTTATCACAAACCAGACACATTTTTTCAGAGCTTTGGTTTTGGTGACTGTAGCCAAATACAAGGGAGAAAACTGGAGCCTGAGCACAAATTTCTGGCTCCTATCCTTTTCTTAGACCACCATGCTGGATTACCACCACTGCTAACAGCACTTCCACTGAGAATTGGCAGCTTGGCCCCTTGACAAAATGTGGAGATATGCTGATGGGCTTTGAGCTGAAAACACTGAAGTATTCACTCCGTTTAATAAAGAAAAGCATCTAAATCTTTTAAGTTGAAAGTTCTACTGGGAAATAAGCAATAGGCATTGCTGTGTTCCAAATGTCAAGACTTCCATCCTTCTCCTATAAATCGTAGTCAGGGCTCAAGCACAAGGGGGGAAATTCCCAGCACAATCCTGCACACTGCACACACCACAGTTCTGGAAAAGGACAGCACTGAGCAACTGCATTATCCATACAGTTTTCCAGCCTTTCCACATGCCCAAAGAGAAGAAAGCCCACCCCAGGAAAGGAAGTGATTTTCCTTAGCGTAGTAAAAATTAAGGTACAAATTATGGGGAATACTTGTACAAGAAGAATTCAGCTTCCTACACACTTGGCAGCATCACTGACTAGGAAACAATAATAGTAGCTGTTCAGCTGTTCACTCCTCCTAATAACTTTGTGTTTCTTTCAGTCTGCATAATTCTGTATCATTTTGAAGCGTATTAGAGAAGGAAGTGAGGACCACTGACTATAAAACACAAAGGTCAAGACACAACCCCTGCCCTGGGAAGTCCTTCCACTGCAGATTAACAGCGTTTTGACAGTTTAACAATTAAAGCATTACTCTAACATTGCTCTGGTTTTACATATCTTCTCAGCATCCACTACAGAGCACTGCATCCTGGACCAGAATGGAGGGCATTGGCATTTTTCTCAGCCATTCTTGAATTTTTGCCCCACATATATTTTTGCTTTTAATCGTATTTTCTTCCTTTTTCTGCAAGTAAAAAATTTTAAGCCAGCAAGAAACAAGAATTTCACAGCCATGAAATGAGCTGTGGAAATGAGGGTCTAAAATCCACATTTATGTAGTGAATGAGTCCTAATCAGAGGAAGTTCTAGTAAGATTTCCTAATGTGCTGAAAGACAAGATAGACAGCACTGGGACTGCCAGGCTGACCTATACTGATCTCAGACAAGAGACTTCCACATCAGGCTTCTTGCCCACAGTGTCACCACTTCCTGCTCTTCTTTGTTCCACAATATAGGATACTTCATTAGATTTGCAACCTCAAGCTCATTTCCATGGCAACTCATGGCAGAACAAAACACAAGACATTAATCACCATACTCAGATTTCATCAGGAGAGAAGCAACTGGGCTGTGAGCTGACAGGATTGTACAACTCACAAATAAATAAGTGCAACAAGGGAAATCAAGCATCACAGCATGCTACAGTGCCCTGGGGATAACGGGGATCCAAAGCATGCTGCACAGATCCCCATTCAGATCAGGATCTTAGCTGCCCCACTGGTTGGCATTATTAAGAGTCGGTGCTTCAACCTGTGGCATTGGGACTCAGGGAAGAATCTCTCCACAGAGAGTATCAGACCTGAGCCACAATGATGTCCAGGGTCAATTCACCCAGAGTTCAACCAACCTGATTATTTCTCCTAATTGCACCTCTACTGGAAATGTTTCCTTATCTGAAGCCCCAGCTGAAAGATCTCTTTTGAGGGCATGTGAAAGAGACTGCTTATTCTTATGCTTCACTCCTTTGAATGTTTTCATTTCCACTGATAATACCATTTTATTGCCTAGCTTTTCGCTTTCTCTGAGAGGAATCTGCATCAGCACTAGAATCTCACTGATGATGGTGGCCTGCTTTCAGTTGAACTTCTCTTTAAAACATTTTCAGAGTAAAAGACATTGCAAGACTCACATCTAAGTATTTTTTGCAAGGATTCAAGTTTGTAAAATTGCTTCCAATATTCTGGTTTCAAAAAAAATCCATAACCATTTTTTGGATGACGAAATAAATATCAATATTAAGACAGAAGCAGAGGAACACTGCATATTTAGATAAACCAAAAAAGCTTCAGACAATGAACATTTGAATCAATTTTATACCTACATCTCAAGCTAAGGCTGAGAGTTCAGTCTGTGGGAAAAGCCCCAGAGCAATCTTTGATCATAAAAAATTCACTGTGGTTTAGCATTCAAGTAAATATAATTCCCCTGGTTCAGATCTCCTTGGACCTTGTGTATAGAAGCTCATTTTCTTTGATCTGCTCTATAAACACAGTTGCACACATGGGGTTAAATACAGCTTGGAGGTATTCCTGCATCCTGCTGGCATGGCATTTCTAAGCCATTCCCTACAGAGGATTTGTTCATTAATACATTTCTCTCACTTAGTGTTCCACTGCATTGGCTTCAATAGGAGACAAAACCCAAAATTTTTCTGATAGGGTGTTCCTAGAAGCTGAATGAGGTTTAGACCGTGGTTTTTTTCAAGCATACTCTCCAGGAGGTGATATTTTAGGAAGATGGAGTACAGTGTGAAGTAAGGTGTGCAATGTAAGTATGCCAGGCTGGAAGACTCCATTCACAAGGACTGATGAAAATCAGTCTTTAAGTACAGCTTTCAGAGCTTTGTATCTGTGAACTTCATGCCTGCATGGATCCATACTCAGAGAAAAACAGAAAGCTAGCCAAATTTCAAAAATCTGGAAATCCCATAAAATCACTGAATCCCACATAGTTTCTCTTCAAAAGGATAAAGTAACTGCAGTTTGAGATTCCTGTCAAAAATCTGTGGACAAGTCTAGTCTGAACTTAGCAAGAGACACTTCCTGTGCCTGAAGGACCTAACAGCAGTCCTTAAGTTTTGAAAATGTCTCAACATGCAGCTACTCCATGGAGAGAAGCTGATGAGAGTAGCATAGTCCTGCAGTCCTGCGGAACACCACGTCCTGTGGAAAACCCAGGAGCTCAAACACAGCACTGATGGTTTCCAAATTCCCTTGAAAAATAAAATGAGCTCCTCTGAATTTCCCCTACACTGACAGGCAGCTCCAAAGTCATAAATGATTTCTGATGTGACAAGAAAGTCACAGTGATTTCACAAACATTAGAAGCATGACTTGGGAAGGCATTTGGGAAGCAAGCTTTAGCATAAAGCACGCTGCCTCTCCAGACTTCCGACCAGAGCACTTGTCTGCCAGTTCCCCCAATGAAATCTAGTTATGCACTTTTCTAGCAATTCATTTTCTTGCACCTGGAAGGACACTGTGGTACTATATACACTCTGTTTTCACCACACCTGTGTGTTAATGTGTGTAAGAGCACAGTTATTCCTGATACCGTCTCACAAGTACAGAAGACATGAGAGCTAGACCAGTGTGCACTTCTGGGTCTTTTCACACATTGGACGTGAAATACAAGAGTACAAATGTGATCCAGTGATATTCATTAAGTATGATGGGATGTGTGTGGATAGTTTGACAAAGTAGAGGGAAATCCTGATGCCATTCCTCATTCTGCTGTGGCTTTCCTACATTAACTTCCACTAGAAAAATCCTGCAGCAAGAAAAATCATCTAGGGCCTTGCCTTTGACATCAAGAAAGGTATGATGTTATCTTTGGTATTATAGAAAATTCTTTTCTGTAGAATAGAGACTATAAACTGCTCCACTGTGTTCCAGAGGTCTCCATAGATAAACATCAAGAACACAGATGCTGTGATTATACAGTCAGACAAGGAAAATTTTACTATAGTGACTTCTTAAAACTTGACAGAATGAACACTAAATGTTCATGTATGTGGTTTTTTAATAAGCTTTTATTTGCTTTTTATTGCTTTGCCTATTGTAGTTCAGTAATTTTGTTTCTAGCGCTTTTCCCCTAAGTTATCTTCATGTGACATGAAAGATATCACTAAAGACAATGCCAGGCTGGAAACAGTCATCTATTTTCTAGCTAAATCCTCTTACAAAGACAGCAACCAGCAACTGGGATGTATAGCAGCTGAAACCGTAATGGCGCATGCAGTGTTTAATTGTGCGTATATGATACACACTATTTAGCTTTCTCTTTGTTCCATGCAGCACAAAGAAATTCTCAGGAGGCTGAGAAGGGTCATATCCATGGCTGAATGAGAAAATAACATTAAAATTATCATTATGGGCCTTCCTCCCTATGACTTATCTGGGTGAACCCTAGAAGATTTAGAGTTCAGGTTCAGTTCAGATAAACATCCAAAAGTTCACAGGTTTACCCAAACTATCTGAATCTCTAGAGCCCTGAAATAAGCTGGAAATCTCCAGAACTGCCTTTCTTGAGGGATTTCTTGCACTTCCAGTTTTGGACAAAAATCAGAAATGGAAAAAAACCCTCACAACATGAACTAAATATTGCAGAACCTCAGCATAACTCATTTAAATTACACTCACATAGATCTATCAATTGTTTTGATGTTTTGGGTTTTTTTAATATCAGCTTTTATGGCTGAATCAGAACATATTTACTTTTTCACCTGACTAAGTCTGTTCTACTCATTTTTACCATCAGTTTTTTGTGAGTTGAACCCAGTGCAGGTGGTAAAGGGAGGCTCTCTTCTTCTACACATTTACGGTACATCTACACAGCACATTTAGTTCTTGTAGAGAATATCTCTCCATCTAAAATATTTATTAAAGCAGAGGCTAAGAGGTAAAGAGAAGCGACAAGGAGTATAGTGAAGTAGTTTACAAAGTACTGACATTGGTAACAGATATCCCTCCCACTGGCACATGAGCTGCTGGTTTCCCTCTTTGACACTGATATGGAAAAAACAGCAGCAGCCACACTATCAGCAAGAACATGACCCTCTGATCAGCCATTGTTCACTTTCCCAGAGCAGACTTCCATCTCCCAAACTAACTGTGGCCAGTCGTTTTCTCTGGTGCAAAAATGTGGTTTCAATCACTTAAGACAGATGATCTGTATCAAACGAAGAGCACGTTGCTTTGTAGTATTTTCCGTCATCTCCTCCACTTGAACAGCCAGAGAGGAATATGGGCACCCTTGCCACAAGCCTGCTTCCCCTGAAAGGCTGTGCAGAGCCATCCTCATCACAGAACACCCTCCCCATTCACTCAGTGATGTGTTCCATCACTTGCACCAGACCAACAAGAAGCAATTTCTTATCCTACCAAGTGGGGAAAAAACATATTTCAGAATTTGGCACTACCATCTGAGCCAATCAAAGGCCTACAGAGTTCAGTCTAAAAACAGCTATAAGAAAAGGGGTATGTACTGAGTAATTATTTCCCTGCTGTATCCATCCAGCTTCCAGGAAGGTACCAGCTTAGAGACTTCCTGAACTGAGAGTTTGCACCTGCACCCTCATGTTTGGTGGGTACTCACAAACCCATCCTCCTATAATTTGCTTGCTCCCTTTCTGAACCTGCTGATGCTTTTGTCCAGGACAAGATGTGCCAGTGTGGTCCACAGCTTCATTGCCCTTCCTTTTGCTTGTTCATGGTCCTCGTTTAGTGAGAAACAATGAATACAGAAATAGTTCCTTATTTACTTTCTCTGTCCTTCATTCACTCTTATGGCTTTTAAAGATAACAGTCATCTTGCCCGCACAGTCACCATTTTCCAGCCTAGGAAACCCATCAAGCCCTTTGTCATGTAGAAGTCATTTCATATCATCCTTATGATCCATATCTTCACTTTTTTTCTCAAAATCCTTTGGATTTCTAAATTAAATATTTTCAGAATTCCACATAGAAGATCAGGGGTGGATGGTCTGTGGTAGAATGCTCTTGTTCTCTACTTTGATTTCCACTCCCCTTCTACCAAATCCTAGTATTCTAGATGACTCTGCCATCATTTTGAGGTGACATTCTCAGAGCTAGCCATAATGAGGTGTTTCCCCCCAGGTGGGAGTAGCTATTTCCTGCTAGTCATGGCATAGATATCGTTTATGCTAGTTTCACCACTCTTCAATTATTAAGATTAGAAAATAACCTGAGAAAAGAGATTCAGTCATTCAGCATCCTAATAGTATCTACAAATCTCCAGGGTTGATTTGAGTTTTGGTTTTCCTGAATAGTTTTGTGTCATTAGCAAATCCTGTCCTTTTACTGCTTATCCCCATTTTTAGATCAGGAATAATTTGAATAACACAGAACAGATTTTTGTCAGTAACTTTTTACTCCTGTGGTTGCCATTCCTTCTATTACATCATTGTGATGTTCTAGATAATGGACGAAGTGTTTTCTACATCGTTTTCACCCATTTTTTGGAGGCTTTCCACATCCATCCCCGTAAAAGCATGAAATACCTCTTAACTGACATGAGTTATGAGTTACAAAAGCAACACCTTTCTCCTTCTTACCTCTTGCTGGGTATCCATCAACCCTATGATATATTAGCTCTTTTAAAAAAGGACCTGATGTAGGAAGTTCAGCTTCCTATATATATTTTGTTTTTCCTGGTTGGTTTTTTTTTGGTTTGGGCTTGGTTTTGGAGGGGGTTTTTTCAGAGCAGTTCAATGTTGATCTCAGGCTTGCCTCCTATCAGCATTGGCTCAAATGCCTGAAATTACCCAATATCCCAGAAATGTTCTTGGGTTTTTGGTCCTGTCTCTCCTCCTGCACAACAAACCTTGAGCCTGCTAAAATTTCACACCCTCCTGAAAAGACCACCCAGTCAATCAAGCAGCTGAAGCTCTCATCTGCTGCTCCATTCCAGAGAAATGTGTCTCAGGGAGTCTGTGCAGCCACTGATGAAATGCAGCAGTTTAAGCATGAAATCCACTGTGGCTCCGGCAGCAGGTGGGAGCCGCTGTCCCGGTGTGCTGACGCTGGGGGAAAAGGAGGGGCACACCACACGTGAGCAGCCAGGCACTCATGGGACATCTTCTCACCAGATGGTGCATCAGACCTGTGGGAGCTTAACTCTTAATTAAACTAAGAACTAAGGGCCACATTCAGTCACAGCATCAGTTTGCTCCAAACCAGATGTCAGCAAGATGCCACAAAAATTGCATTCAGTGCAAGTCCAAACCCAGGCTGAGGGTGGCCGCTGCCCAAGCCTCACGTACCATCTCTGTCAGGCTAAGAAGTTTTTTCCAGCAGCAAACTGACAGCCCCTTTGTTCTGGGTCATCATGCCCTGAAAGCCCTCTCTATTCTGCATGGCAAACCTGAAACCAACACTCCTGCAGCACAGCACTGCTGCTAACCAGGTACAGAAAACAGCCCGAAACAGAGCAGGAAATTGTCTGTAGGGTTTACTCAAAGCTTCCCAAAGCACCCAGCTACCCTAATTTTTCCTAGCAGCTCATCACACTGACCAAGATACCCTGTGTGCTGGAATCCCAGAGGTGCACCAGGCTAAGAGCAAACTGGCAGCAGGTGTCTCAATGGATAACCCTACTAGGCATTTGGAAAACATGGATAAATCTGTGAAGCCTTCAAAAGCCTCTGGATAGCATTTTCAGTAAGTGAATGGAGAGAAATGAAAACACACCCAGGCCAAGCTGCATGGCAGCCCTGCATCTTTGCCTCTGGATTTCCTTCTGTGCAATACAATGATTTTAGAGAAGTGAGGTCCATAAGGCTCCAAAGAAGCAATAATGATTTAATTTATTTGGGTAAAACCTGAAGCCAGCAGCCTATCTGTAATGTTATTTGTCAAGCAATGGTAACAGAGTAGTACAGATTTTTATATCCTGGGCATTGACTCAGTGTCAAATATTTAATGAAAAAAAACCCAAGAAAAATAAAAAGTAGCTGATCCAAGGACTGGCAGTGACTGTACTCAAGGATCCAATCCCTCCGTTACCTCCAGTCCCCTCCTCTCACTTCGCCCCAACTTTCCCCTCCCTCTCTGCCTTTCTTACTTGGAAGATGTTATTGTTTAACATGGCACATTCCCAAGCTGCTAGACCAGGACAGTAAAATTATTCACTGACTTTACTGTACTCTTCTACCAGTCACTCATTTTTTAAGCTTTCAGCTCTCCTTCCCTCCACCCCCACCTCCTCCATTCCCCAATGAAATTTGCTTTTTCCCTTCTCTCCCTCCCCTTTTGCTAGGCAGAATCTGGAAAAAAGAAATCAAGGCCAAACTCAACAAAACTACTGCTGCGTAAGAGCAGTCCTTTTTCACACACAGATGGTCAGTCAGAAGAATGAGCGCTTTATAAGACAGACATCGTGCTGGTCTTTGCAATCCTGTTCCCCCGGACCTCAGCAGGAGTTTTTCATCACCAAAGTGGATAATAACTCTGTCAGACACCTCATACACACAGGTATTAATAAAAAAAGAAAATACTGCAGTGACTGATTTTACAAGAAACTGGGAATCTTAATGTGATGGTTAAAAAATGCGCAGGATGATTATGCACAACCAATAGCTGTGTCAACAGGGGTTTATGGCAGGTTGCTAATCAGCAGGGAATGCACTTATGTGTACAGCCATGGTCTTGCACTTTATGGACAACATTTCCATGGCCAAAGTCCATGCACCGTTGCACTGCCATAAACACACACACGTTGTGTGCTTGTAAACGCCCAAGCATCTATAGGCTTCTCCATGTTTGCATGTGAGAACCCCATTTTCATGGGTAGCAGCAGCTTACAGCATCACTGCTGGATGCACCAGAAGGTGCCAGCAGGTAGTCATGCCTTTATTTCTCAAATTTGTCTTAATCTACAAATGGACTTACATATATTATTTTAAAGGAAAATTTAATCTTCCCCCAGCTGAGTTTTGATGACAGAAGAAGGTAGATTCCCATCATTGTTAATCAGATGCCAGACCCTCAGCTTTTCTTGTGATAGATCCAGAGTGTCAAGACCACATCTGAAAGGCACAGACAGCACAAGCATTGGCTAACCCAGAAACACAGCTCCCTTTGTTTAAAACAGAAAAATATTTTCAGAATCTCTACATTTCCCT
>NW_008240122.1:1067565-1092475 GCF_000691975.1 Corvus brachyrhynchos | reverse complement strand
AAGAAATGCTTAAGAAAATCCCTGCAGGAAGCTTGAAGTAGGAGCTCTGTTCTAATAGATAGCTTTCTTCCAAAAATGGAAATTCATAACACTTTTGTAACCCAGCATTTTCAAATTCAAATAGAATGAAATTATGCATGAACTCTTGCACTCTCGCTTCATTAGCCATTCCCTTCATTAGTCAGATGAGAAGGGGTAGCAGTTAATGCTTCTGCTTGTGACAGAAGTTCTCACAATAACATATTTGAGAGCTATCCTGACATTAAAGTTAGGAATGTGCTCCGTATTTAATCTGATTCAATAAATGCAAAGAAGAGAAATGATGTCATCTCGGAAGCTTTGAGATGGTTGCGTTCAGAAACAGAAGTTAATGTGTGACATCCTTTTGTCACCAGCAGAGCATTGCTCACAAAGCACTGAAGAGTTATGGTGTACAAATCCCTGCTAAGGACTGGTGCTTTCCACAGGTTAAGCAGTACCCAGTCTTCACACCTCCATCCCCATTTTCCCTTGAACACAGTGGTAAGAAGTACCCTCTTCCTACTCTGACTCCCCTATTTCTCCTGCTCCCCCCTTCACCAGTCTCTGTTTCAGAACCATTTCTTTGCACTACTGAAGTTTCTGAGAAAGAAACACCATGAACAACGTCACGCTGATGATTTGTACTCTCCCCAGGGTGCAAAATTAATTTGGGATTTTGTTCAGCAGCTGCCAAAGATCAGCATATTACTTATCACTAAAGAGATGCACAGACAAAGCTACGAGTGAAGATTGCCAAGAAATGGGCTTTGCTATGCCCACCTCAGTTTGGTGCTGTCAAGCCTTCAGCTTCATTTTTCCAATGTAATGAAACAAATTAAGTCAGCCTTTTCAGCATCAATCTCGTCCATCATAAATTAATTTTTAGGGGCATTTTCCCATGGATTCAATACAAGTGACCTGGATTCCATGCTTCTCTTTTACACCAATCATAAAAATTAACAGTTAGTGTTCAAAATGAGATCTCATACATATGGAGCATAGAATAAGATTTAGAAAAGGTTAAAAGTGTTTAGAGACTTGGGGAAAAAAGTTGAAACAGCAAATCTCTGAAAGTAACAAAGTTATTTGAAACAAATTTATATTAACACAGCACAAATAGATTAGGTATTAACTCTGAATGCACAAAAATCACATATAGTCCTATTTTCAATCAGTCTTTTTAAACTTGTAGACACTATTTTTAAATTATTATTAATGACAAGTGCTCAGACTTCAGCACAACAGCAAAATTTTTATTAAAGAGGGTGAGAGGAAAGGAGAAACTTACCATAAAGACAGGTTCTTCAGCAACACTTATCTCAGTGATTCCCAAAACCTTCTCTGGCATGGATGGTGCTGACCTCTGTGAAATAGAAGGTAGGATTGGTCTGAGGAGGAGGTTAGCAGGCCAGCCCCTACAGTAACCAAATAAACTTTTTAATTGAGGATCTTAAACAGGGTAAGAAAAAAAATAAAAACCAACCAAACAAAAACCCAAGAACAAATTTTCCTCTGCAGGAAAACACACGACGAAAAGGAAAAGTGTGTATTTCAATGTATATTCTCACTTTCTTCCTCTGGATGCCTCAGTCTGACAATCTGAATTTCTCCTCCTAAGAGCATCAGCTGCAATGATTACCACAGCAGCAATTTTTTGATGGCTAAAGGGGATGAAAATCTACAAACAATTAGGGTGATGCATCCTCAATCTCCCACATTTATCAAGCCAGCTTTGGAGAATTTTATAATGCTACATGAGCTCCAGAGTATTTAACAGGGACTTCTGTGTTTTCTTTGAGAATTTCACTTTTCCCAGGTTGGGTTTCAAAATGTTTCCATCTTAGCATGAAAATAAGGGAGGGTATAAACCAACCCTGCAGTGCTCTGGCAACCTTGTGAAAGGCTGAACCATATGTCTGTGAATGATCTGACAGGGACTGAAACCCCAGGCTTGTAAAACCAACTAGCAGACTTCAGTGCTCTCGGTGGAGGCAGGATTGATCCCTGGCAATCCAGGATTATTAGGGCTGTATTTTTTTAAGCAGAACAGGGAATGTATTTCAGCTGGATTTTAACTCTGGAAAACTCTTCTGATTGTAATGGCATTACTACCTTTCTAGCTCCCCCTTTGCTCCTTCCCTGCTTAGTTCCCCCTGCCAGCAGCTCCCCACCTTGTCCTCCAGCACACAAAGCTCTTTCTCCATCTCAGCCTCAGTCACATAAACTGCTCAGAAAGGCAGAATCCCCAGGCTCTTTGGCACCAGATCATCTTCTAGAGAGTGATTTGCAAGAGCAACACCTTCCTTTTGAAGACAACACAAAAATCACTTCTTCACTGACAGTTTCGCCCTCAGTTCTAGCTTTTACCCAAGTCAGGAATATTTTTTGCTTTATATCTGACTTGACAGCTACTAATACTGCTGTGAGAACATACCACCTGACTTTATATGATTTTGAAAGAGGAGAGAGAGCAAAGATAATAGTTTCATTATAAGTTATAAGTCTCTGTAAATCTCTCTACATCGAACCATTCCTGATCTCCCAAGAGGGACTCTCCAAACACTGAAGCCATGCCTATTTGGCAAGAACTACAGACAGGGATTTCTTTTTTAGTCTCCTTCGTCTCTACAGAGGGCAAAAATCTTGGATAAAAAACTTTGGCCCAGAAGCCTTTTTCTTAACTTGCAGCAGTTAGAGGCACAGGGATGGTTTTAATAGAGTTCTGTAATGACTCTATTGCTGCTTTTTATGACTATTTCTTGGAGCAATAAAGTGGCAGAGGCAACGATATTGAATCACTAACTTTTCTGCAGTGAAGAAGAGAGCACAATTAGTCCACGAAGTTATTTTCATTCGAAGGCCCAATGCATTTCTAGCTCCTACAAAATGCAGTAAAAATTCTTTCTCGCCTGTGTGCTCCCCTAGTCAACATCAGGAGGTAAACTCATGTTGCCCAGATACTTAGGGAATTACTTTAAATGTCCCCTTGACTTCTATTTTGTGATATTCCTGCAACAGTTCCTCAGAGTGTCCGTGATAGAGCCTATCAGTGCTCTCTGGACCACCCAAGGATCTCCTGCTCTCCAGGGAAGCGCAGCAGTAATGGGGAGCTCCACAGCCTGGCTTTTCCCACCTGTGCAAGCACAAGGCAGCGCCCTCCTGAATCACATCCAGAGGATGAATCAGGTCCCAGGTGGGATAAATTTCCCCCTATCTCTTCACTGACCTTGGAAAGGGTTAAGGCTCCTAAGTTAGGTACTCTAATTTGATGGCAAAAGCAGAAGAGGATGTTCTGCTCATACAAGTAGTTTTTTCTAATGACATGGGCCTTGCAAAATAAAGCGAATATTTTTCCCCACAAATCTTTATAAAGGTGCAGACTGAGACTGAGAGACCTGTACAAGGGCTGCGGGGTAAAACTCAAGTTCCACTGAAGGAAACTGATAGAGTTTTTACCAAAGATTCCAATGGCACTGGAATTTCTCCTACTTATGCCCAAACAGCTAGGTTTGTTGGCATGAGATCCCCCTATCTATTCAGTAGAACACTTATTACACTTTGAGTGTATCTAAAATCACTGTCTAAGCCAATCACAGCTGAATACATGATTCTCATTAACCAAAACCAAATGAGTTTCCTCTACAGTTCAGTCTTGCTACAGCTGTAGCTGTGACGTGGTGTTATGCTGTTCTCTAGTAAGGTATGTCAAAAACATAACCAAAGGGGAAATCATTTCATTTCCAAAATAAATAAATGCCTTTGATCAGTACTAACACACAAAAGGCAGGTATTTAAAGTTAAGGGACATGCAGGAAATTGGTTCCTCACAAAGCTTCAATTAGCTTTCAAATTATTTCTCACACAGTGTGTACAAATACTCCTAACCAAACTTCACTGAAAAATGGATTCTCAATACGTTTATTTACCTAATAGTTAACACAAGGATAACAACACACATGCAAATTTAAAATAAAAACATATGTGGGGATCTTTTGCCCCAAATAAGAATTTGAAACAGATGTGCTCTTTTAACTGTATTTCTTCACCCAGTGCTTTTCTCTTCACTGTTTGTATCTTTAATGTATTTTTTTCAAAGGTACAGAATAATTTATTCCCCCTTTTATCTGACAAGCATGGCTTTCAAATAACATATTCTATCTTTATTTCTTGCTGGCATAACTCATCCATATCAATTGGTGTTTTGCACAAAGGGAGCTGACTGCAGCTCAACCATAAGCTGGGATACTATTTTCATTAGAACTGCATTTAAAAATCAACATAACAATGTTGTAGGATGAAAACATTATAATATTCAACATTGTTTCTGCAAGTTCTGTATTCTTAAATCTTCCATTAAACTCATGTTTTTATTGGACACTTCCATTCTATTTCTCTCCACATGTCTTCAATAGCAGTGCCTAATGTTTCGAAGGATAAATTAGCTGCAGCAGCTTTTCAGTCCCAGAACCAGAAAATATTGGAAAGTATATCTGATGTCTCTTTTTTTTGTCAAAACTTACATTGTATCTTTTGCAGAAAAGCATTAAAAATTCAGTAAAGCAAAATTCCCTGGAGTAGCAAAACACAAGAGTCAGCTCTCTACCCAATGGACCAAATCTGAGTGAGATCTGTAAGATTCAGATTTCAGGGCATGCTCACCTACACTGTAAGTTAGGAAATGCTCCTAAATTTCTATTGGACCTAACTGGCAGGGTGTAGGTAGCCAGGGAATGCAGGGACTCTGTGTGGAGGAGGTCCAGGGCTGGTCACCACTAGGTCCTGCTTGCTCCAGCATCACTGTTGTGCACCTCAAAATGGAAGCTCAATGGCAGAGCTCTCTAACTGAATCGGTAATTACAATTTTGTGTTAATTTGCAATAAATTAATATAAGCAAAATTCCCCATGTCAAGCTGTTTTACCCATGACAAACTCAACACTTAGGAAAATCCTTTTCTGTCCTTTTTCCAGTGTTTTCATTCAGCCTTTCCAGTGTACTTGTTCCATAACAGGACCTCCAACTGCATGGCTGCTGGCATCTTTCACCACTGAACCCTGCCACACCCACCATGAGTAATTTAACCATGAGTGAAGAGAAAGTGTCTTCATGTGACACAGGGCATTTTTTTTTCTTTTTTACCACCCTTACTTAAAATCTTCCATATATCAGAATTGGGAGTTGACTTCTTCATATTTTCAGTGGTACTAGTAGCTTCAAAATACTATATCCAAAAGCATTTTACTGCATAGTATCAAAGAAGACATTACCTTGGTAACAGCTGAGCAAAACCAACATTTTCAGCACCCAGGAAATGTCAATGCTTCATATAATTGAGAATTTATAAGATAAAACATTTCCAAAAAAAAAAATTAAATTCAGTTGTTTAAAAATGTGATAATTTCATCAAATAAGGTAAGACTCTTCAAGGTGGATGTCAAAAGACTTATTTCTGGCCCAAATGCTCAAGCCTCTGGCTTTGTTGGGTATCTGATTCAAAGCATGTGGCTACAAATACTTTATCTTTTTAATACTTAAGAGTTAGAATATAAATGAAACAGGGTACTTTTTTCCCTTTTCATTGCTCTGAAAAATGCTGGAATATCATGCTGTATTTTTTTGTCCAAACAAACGCATTCGCATGATGCAGATACCTTACAAAATTTAAAGCTAACATTTAAAATCTGGCAAAGCCAAAGTGACTAAAAAGAGGGTCTTATTTAAGGGTGTCTTATAAAAATAATTTTATGAAAATGGAGAGAAGAGACAGGCAAATTCAATAACTGGAGAACTTATTAGGACCATGACTAATTTGGATACCAAAGAGTAAATTACAGTATTTTAGGAGCTTTGGCATACTTGAATAAATGCAGTTACACAACAATCAGACAGAAGGAGGAAAATGTATTACCATCCTGCAGACCTGGTACATCTCACTGAAAGTTCACAAGAGAAAACCAAGCTGCAATGGCCCTATACCAATCAAAAAAACCTATAAAAGAGAGACAGGGAGATGGCACTATAAAAATAATAATCAGACTCAGGAACCAGACTGAGTGAATTACATGTTGGCCTTTGAGAAGTAAATCGAAATAATCAGCAGAGAAATCCAAGCAGCATTTGAACACTGACCATTGGAAACTAAGAGCAGCAGCAAGTCTCCGAGATTTTTCTTTTTTTTTTAAAGTGAACTCAAGCAAAGCTAGTAAAACTTGGCAATTGTTAACATACCCCCATAACTACAGGTTTAATAATGTCCCATAAACTTTAAGAATTTCAAATTCATTGCTGCAGAGCAGCTTATGCATTCATTTTGCAACACACCCATTTTCACACTCAAAGACATCAGAAAAGCAGATTAAAGTTTATTTTTCTTTTGATAAAGAAGTTAAGCAGATTTTGGCAGCTTGCCATCAATTTGACCCCATCTCCCAACTTCCCCCCTGCCCAAATACTATAAATTAATCTTACACTGGTTGAGGGTAAAAAAAAAGCCTGAAAAACTTCCAACATTCAAGTCCTTTGGCTGAACCTCTCAGGGGCATATCCCATGGTGACAATTGTTAGTCTTGACTATCTGAGCTGGCCTTTTCCCCAAAACTCTGCCTATAGCACAAATTTCCATTTTCTCTTGGTCTAGATGTTACTGTGATCGGCAGTTTCTTATTCATATTCTCCAGAAATACCTAGCATGGCATTCTTCTTCTGGACTAGCTGCTGGTCTCACACAAGGACATTTGCAGAGTAACCTCACTCAGCTGCAGTCAGTCCAGGTTTCCACTACGAAGGGTAAGAGCAGAGTATGGGCCTGCAGAGTTAGTCCCACAAATCAGCAATTAAATGCAGGAATTATTCAGGGAGAGAAAGGTTTTAGTTGATTTTAACTGCAAGGCAGATTAGATGAAGGTTTTTATAACTTGTCTGCCTAGCAGTGAATATACAAAAGAGTGAACAAATAATACAAGGGGACTCCCACCTTACAGACACTTAAGTGAAGTGTACACAAGTTATCCTAGGCTAGTTTTTAACATAATGCTAAGCACACTGATATCCCGATCTTCCTTCGGAAAATTTAACCACTTTTTTTCTGATACTGACGCTGCAGTAGTTTCCTACAGTGCTAAATCCCCAGCTTCTTCACTTAGATGAGCAACCAACTGAAATGATTTTTCAGGACAGACCAAAAATGGAGGAAACATTCTAAGTTCCTAACAAGTCTGAATTTCATGAAACAGAAAGCTGGTTGTTACATCACTCTATGAAAAAATATTTATATTGGCTCTGGCTTTAAGGTTACATTTCTCGGTTCATGCAAGTGGCAGGAAACATGCAGAATCTAATCAAGAGATAGTCCACAAGGCTTGTTAGATGAAATGTTGAATAAAGAGTTCTTATGAAAACAAAAAGATGCAGCTCAGGAAATGAGCTTGGTCATCTCACAACTCTCTGTTGTTCCACAGCCAAGCATTGGCTAAACATTAGATTACCATTGTAAACAATACACAGGGAAAAAATTGCTATCAGGATTCACCCTAAAAGTAAGTCTTGAAGAGCACCTAAGTGACTTATGAGGCTCAGATTTATTCTTGAATCTGACTTAAGAGACTAATTCAGATCTTAATGAAAACCAGGGAATGTAGGTTTTCAAATCATGCACTTTTAAAGAATTTACTTAAAATGTAAAATATGGTTTTATGCACAAAACTGAAAAACAGCAAGAAAATACATTTACAAAATGTGAATTCAAGAAAAATCCTTTCACGTGGAAGAGTCCTTTTTATTCTTTTTTTATTCTCTTTTTATTTTTCAGTGCAGAAGGTCGGTGTTACCATAAAACAAATAACATGAAAGAGGTGGAAGAGGACAGGGGAAATTGCTCTGCAGAAGAAAAACAATGAACAGCAGTCACAAACTTCTCATGAACTCCTGAACTACCAAGTTAACCAAGGTAATCTATTGGTCTCCTCCATACTTCTAGTCCAGCCCTTCTTTCATCTCTTTGGCCTCGATGCTGTAACTTGTGTGCATTCATAAGGATGAACTATGAATTAGCACAGCGAATGTGATCTCTGAGTTTCCAGTGGGGTTCTCAAACTGGTACACATCAGCCTCAGATGAAGCATTTTTTCCAGCTGTTACAAGTGTGACAGCAGTGTCTAGCATTAATATTGTTGCCTCTGTTTTTATTTGACAGCATGACTGCCTTTACATTTCAGGGAAAGCCTGTACAAAGGGATGGCTTCGGAGCTTGGCTCCCGTATGTGCTCCTAGCTCGTAACACGGTGAAATTAATAGCTATTTTTATTTCCTCTGGCAGGGAGTTTTGCAGTCGATGTAGGATTGCATCTCCTGTGACCACAGGGTTTCTCAGATTTCCCAACAGTTTAATTGCTCTATGCTACGTGAGGTTGCATTTTCTGAGAGAAGGAGCTATCTTGTACAGCCAGGGCTCTGCAAAGCAGCCAGCATTCCTGAAACACACTCTTTGTTCAGTGACTAGTAGGGAAACAAAATCAGTAAAATTTCAGTGGATAAAGAACCACAATCAAATATTAAGCTTATGCTTAAAAATTACTGTCAGATAAAGTCAGGAAGGAAAAGAAGTTTAAAGCAAAAACTTGACTATGGAATGATTTAAGTATCTTCATTTCTGATATTAAAATTCTATAACCCCTTGATTTCTAGAAGGGGAAAAGGGGGGAAGGGGAAAAAGAAAGAGACAACCAAGTGAGTTGGATGTCTGGACAATCAATGAAACATAGACAATCAATGAAAATACTTGGTTTGTTTTTACTTTCCCCTCTTCCTGAATGAATTAATGAAACTCTTGAACTTTGGCCTCTTTTTTAGACTAGAGCAGCAAGGAGACTGCCTGACTTAACATCCCCCACAACCCACAGCAATGCTGATGGAAGATTTTAGTGTGAGAACACTGTGTGCTCATTTGGCATTGCATTCCCTAGAGGGAATATGGTAGACAGTGTATAGATTAAATTTAGCTAGATTTGGACATTAAGAT
Source organism: Corvus brachyrhynchos (assembly GCF_000691975.1). NCBI lineage: Eukaryota > Metazoa > Chordata > Aves > Passeriformes > Corvidae > Corvus > Corvus brachyrhynchos. Next base: position 1,083,439 of record NW_008240122.1, on the reverse strand, counting down.
ACAATACTTGGTGCCTTGATAGAAAAGATCAAGAGAGGTCACTCTATGTGGTTTTCTTTGTAGGTTTATAGTGCTTTTGCTTTTCTCATTTCTTTTTCCTTTTCTTTTTATGGCATTATTGTTGAATAGGAGACAACCATTCCATCTTTCTTAGTGATGCTGGTTAGACAATATAGGAAGCTTGTGTCACGTAAATAATCAGGATTCTCTGAAGCACTCAAAGCCCTTTCAGCATGCTTCATAATTGATTTCAAGTGTCTGATGAAAAGTCAGGCCCTGTGACACAGTTCTCCTTTGGCTTCAAAATCAAACGGAGAAAAATTCCTGCCACAGGACAACCAAAACTTCAAGTCTGAGAGTTTTCTGGGGTTTCTAGTTTTACATGAAACACCACTATTCAGTAGGTATCCTCAGCACTGCACCAACTAATAACAACACAGCTATAGTTGTCTGCAGCCACTGCCTTGCAGACAATAAAAAGACTCACTTTTTAAGAGTGGTGCCAACAACAGTTTCAGGTCATTTCCCCACTGGCTTTTCCTGTCTGGAATGCCTTTCAGAGTTTTGGCTCTGTTGACACTGCAGGTTAAATGAAACAAAAAATCCAAACAGAAGCCACAAAACTCAGCAACTCAGTCTTTTTGATCTACCTAAGTGTTTTTAAGCCTGCTCATCACCATGGGATCCAAGTACCCCTTTTCACATTTCAGTGTTTCCAAAACGATCAAGTCATGGTAAGACCATAATACTTGAGTGGCTGTTGCAAGAAAAGACTCCTTTAGAGAAGAAACAAATCCTTTTCCCTAGAAATAACCCTGAACAAGACAAATTAGAGGTGGAATAGGAGAAAAAATAACACGGCTGTTTTTCCTTGGCAAAAAGATTAGTAGAGTTGGCAACATATGGAAGCAGAGTTGTAAAGAGTTGGATGAAAATGCTTTCCTCTAACCTTCAAGTGCAAAAAGGTCACAGTTCTTTCAAAGAGCTTCCCTTGGGATAACATGAATATGGATCATCCCATACTTCATGGATTGAATAACCATCTGAAAGGAGAATAATTTGAGATAAACTGAGATTAGTTTCTTGCATTGACATCTGCTTGGAAAATCTAGTACAAGGGTCATTTGGCTTGCTATGTTAACGATAATACTGCCAACAACCAGTATCTAAACACTGAGAAATTTGTAAAGATCTGGCACATTACATCCTGCTTAATAAATTCAAAGATTTGAACATGACAGCGTATTGTAATGTAGTAATATAATATAGTAAATTTGCAGAGCCAGATTCAACCCATAAGGAGACCCAACACTGATTTCAATACACATGCTTACTGCAATAATGCGAATTATTTGAATACGTACTTAGCCAAATGCATACTAACAGCACTACATATGGAGTGAAGAAAAACTGTGCTCCTTTTTTCTCTGTATTTTATGTAATCATACATATTTGCATTTATATTTTTGCAATAAGAAAAGTATACATTTAAATGCAAGGCAATATTAACTGTTGAGAAGACCTGGCTGGCATGCTTTAGTTAACATGAGTTAACAAAATCACAGTCATTTCAAAAGAGGCATGGTAAGTTTTTGACGAAAGGAAAGCAGCCAAATCAAAGAGAAGATCTGCTTGAGTCACCCAACACAGACAAACTGGTCAGGGGACAATGAAGAAAGGGACAGGATAACCACCAAGCATCAGCCTGGGAGAGGCAAGTTAGTACTGGTTTCTTGATTCCCCCACAGCAAATGGTGAGACTGATCACCCACTGGTGTGCCTGAAAAACAGCTCCCTGTCTTACGTTGTTACTTGGGGAGTCAAAATGAACATCCAGGATAAAAATCCTCGTTCTGGAAGTTCCATTGGCAAAGTTTTACCATACGTCCTTCCCACAGAAAGACGAAAGTTTTCAATTATCAGAGATTAGTCATGGTATATCCGCTGGGATGGGCTAACCACCACGGTCGTCTTTTCACTCCCACAGAACACCTGATGAGAAGGCTGTGGACAGAGCAGGAAGGCATCTGGAAGGGCCACAGGCTGGGCATAACATTGGACAATCCCTATGCTTCCACAAGATAGAAATGGAGAGGCATAAAAGAAATGGGCATAGACTAACAATCGTGTTCTTGTTCCAAAAACGGAGCTGTGCAAAGAGTGAAAGTTTTCTCCAACAACTACATTCCTCTGTCAGTAGCAAACGTGGGAGAAGTGACCCAGTGCTGTTTTGTCATCCAAGACACAAGCATACCTCTTTGGGCACGTAGAGAGAGTTGGTGGAAGCGGAGGGGGAAGCTGGGCAGTGTGGAGAGATGGCTCGCTAATCCTGTCAGGAGAAAAAGTGTTTCACGTCACTCAACAGCATCTCCACAGGGCAGTTGCAGGAGAAGCGCTGACAGCCCCTGAAAGGAATCACAGTCAGTCATCCTCCAACAGGAAGAGGTCGGCTTTGACATGAAGCTTATAGGGTGGGGGAGATGAAAGTGTGGGGGAGGGACATCTGGGCTCCATGTAGGATTTCACCTTCCTCAGCCCTATGAGCAGTCCCGCCTGCTTCCAGCTAGCCTGTCCTTTCTGACCCCTTCACGAAGCAGTTCTGTAGCTCTCTCATTTCCCAGCTTTCAAAACTTAAACTTGCCAACCCTGCTGCCAAAAGCAAAGACAGAAATAACATTGGAGTTGATAGCTATTTCAACCTAAGGAAGAGCTGCAGGGACAGAGCAGGGGATTCTTGCCACATGTGACACAGAGTACCTACCATACCACAGCACACGCTGATAAGTACATTTTGCAACCAATTTTACAGACTTAGCCTGCTTTTCTTTAGACAATGTTTAGTCACTTTCAGTCAGTGGTGCACTTGAATGATTCTCAGCAGGAGAAGCAGTAAATAAGTGTAGGCGAAGAGGTGAAACGTCTACAGAAGGGATGAAGTCACCCAAGGCATCAACAGGGTTAAATAAGAATGCACTTTAATCACATCATAAATGTCTACATTGGCACAGAGTTACCACCTCCAATGTAAAAATCAGAAATCATACAAAATAAATGTTATCTACGTTCTACCTGGCAGCCACAAATCTTCCCTGAGTTCATGGGATTCATCATCCCCACACCATGACAGAGCACTCCAAGGGACAGGGTGTTCAGCTGTGGCCAAGGACCTAAATCTTCCTCCCAGAAGACACTTCATGTTTTTAAAACACAAAGGTGCCTGGGTTAGAGATGGGCATCTGGAGTTTTACACAAGATATCCCTAACTGTCTAGGAGGCTTATACAGCATTTTTACTGCAGCACACTGCCTGCTTAGTGCCCCTCTCCCAGGGGCAGCAGCCACACATCCCTCTCAGAGACCCTTGTCCTTCTCTCCTAGCCCTCAAAACCCCTTGAAAGAGACAATAATTCTGGCCTCAAAAAGCAGGTGAAAACTGCTATTTTCTGATACATGACATCATATGGGGCAGCCCCTCATCCATCAGTGGGGAATAAAATTCAGAGGTCTGTCTGCTCCTTTGCTTCAGTTGCGCTTCAACATCACTTTTTCCCTGCTTTGGTGGATTAAAGCTGAAAGGCTTTACAGGAGATACGTCTGTTACAAGGATGTAAACAATAAATAATCATAGGAAAGAGAAAGAAAGACTGATTTATTGAAGACTATTCACTTTTATAAAGTAAATAACTGAACTTTCAATTTAAGTGGACATTTTTACTGCCAAATAAATCTCCTTCCACAGATATGAGAAGAGACTTCATGTAGTACACGGAAAAGGAAATGCTAGAGAAATTCAGATAGTGCCAGTGAGCAGACAGGGCCAGACTCTTGATAGATGCTGTTGGTTTAGACCAGCCTAGGATTGTTTATATACTCATCTGCCATTGAATGACAGTACTCTATAGTAAGATATAGCAGACATAAACAAATTGCTGTTGAGTAAGGGAAAAACAGCCACATGCCTATCCCCAGCAGCCTTCACATCACAAAAACTGCAAGGACCTTGATATTTGCTTTGCCCAAATATGGACCACCAGGACTTTTGAGATAAGCTCCTAAAGTTAGGTACTGCGTCTATTTTTACGTTTTTAAATGTCATACTTCTTCAAAAAACATTTGACTACCCAGCAGTTCCCCTGGACCACAAAGAGAAGTGGCAACTTTCAGCACTAGATAACTGATCTATCTTTGTGGATTCTGATGGAGATGGGACTGTGGACTGATATGCATATCCAGAACCAGAGCTCAGGAATGTTCAGTATTGGCCACTACCTGCCTTGTTGGGAAAGTTCTCCCAAAGGACCAAAGGTCAAATTATGGTTACTAGACAGAGAACCCCACTGTAAATGAGAATGGACTGATATATCTGATGGGCCACCACAAGAGCAATATTTGTACCTGGTTTGTTACCTGAATCAGGTGCTACATTTGGACACAACCAGTTTCTAGTGAAGATGAATGTGACCTGAGTTTCTTATCACTTCCAAGAAGTGTTCAGGCCAAAACCTGAGGTCTTAATATCCTTTGCCAATTTCTGCTCTGCAGTTTCTATACAGTGCCGTGGTAGAAATAACACCATTTTCTTGGTCTACATGGATTATTTCAACAGCCTAGAGAATTTAAAACCTATCCTCCTTAATTTTCACCAGCTACTCCCTCTAACTGTCCTTTTCCAATGAACCAAAGCTTATTTCTTTTTGATCTCATTTCCAACAAATTCAAAGTACAGTTGACATTCCCTGAACTAACATAACAGATATGGGTATATCTAAAACATGTGAACTCAGGAGAGATTTGGAAAGTTTTATGTATGTGAAATAATTGAATTCACACACCACTGACTTTTATCTCAGAGGATGGCCACACAAAATGCTGAGTGTGATTCCTAAGTGATGAGATACTACTGCACTCATTAGATTTCCATCTGATCTGATGGACAATCTTAACAATTTTATGGAATGTGATCTATCCCTCAGGCTCAGAGTGAACTCTGACAGGTTGTAATTTTAAAGCTCCAAAACATGAATTTGTGGGAGAGACTTGCAAATCTAAAAAGTTTTTGTATGAATAAAACCAGAGAATAAGACAACTATGGGAGAAAGGCGAGGAGGAGAAAGAAATATATCATGCATATTTTTTATATTTGTTTTACTGTTGTACTTCACTTTATTTTCAATTAGTCTACCTCTGAGGCTTCTTCTATTTGTTAGCTTAAAAATTAGTAATCCTGACTTCAACAGTAAAGAGCTGCTTAAGATTATTCTTCTTCCAGGTACAAATACAATGGATCTTCCAAAATACATAGTAGACTTTTTTAAGTTGTGGCTGGTGAATTTCAAGAGCTCCCCCTGCTTTGTGACCACATACAAGAAAGCCACATTTCTATAGCCGAATCAAGCAGATTGCAGACTTTTCTCTAGACTTGGAGCAGGCTTTGAAGTCAGAGACTCAGAGTGATGAAATTAAAATGCAATAGGACATTAGTTCACTGAGTTCATGTACCAGCAAAAATCTGTTGTAAGATTTGAAACTGAAGTTAAAAGCACAGTAAAGATACAAATTCCTGCTAATCTGAAACTTTCTCTTTCTCACCTTGTCATAAAAGCCCTTTGTGCCTGTAGCCACAGTCCCTTATCTATCCTGCAGACTCTGCCAAAAGGAAGCTGACACCTCATCAGAAGATATCTGAGGAGAATGGTACTGCTTGAATCCTGCCTCTATCTTCAGAATGATATTTTTGTCTATAAGGGATGGCAAAGGATTTCCACAGGCAGATGAATCATCAGAAAATGTAAGCGAACAGCTCATAAAGAACATGTCCTCCTCATAACCAGCCAGTTGGTTTTCAGTTTCATGTTCTCATTTTTAAAAAATACAAATTCAGCTGCAACTGCATCTTTGCCTAATGCCTCTGAATTCCACTTCCCTAACTGCTACCCTGGAATTAGAACCAATTTAATAATCATTATAAATGCAAATAGGATTTTTTCGTTCACTGCCAATACTACTCTGGTAGCTGCTGTGGTAGTTGCATAACTTTACAGCATTAAATGTTAGCTATCCCCCTTAGCAGAAGCTGAGCACTACAGTTTTTCTAAAGAGATCAGAGTAGGCAAAGGAAGCCAGTGCTGTGTGTGAGAGACTTAAGCCTGCTCAGCTACCATGTGGTGTCTGCAGCTCCTGTAGGACCTTGCAGGGTAAGGCTGAGCAGGCACCAGTTATGCTGCAGTAAAAAAGATACACAGAGTAAATTTTAAAATACACAGAGCCACTTCCTGTCTTATTCATTAGCAATGTTTCCTTTTTTTTTTTCCCCTCCATGTGTTTACATGCCATTTCTGCAAAAGAAATCTTGGACACCTAAGATTTTTTGCTCAGTCATTGGTTTTGACCCCTTGTGTATCAAAGTGCAACTTTTCATGGATGCCCTTTTATTACAATATTTGATTCCAGAGAAACAGTTCAGCAGAAACAGAGGTAACGATGAATACAGAATAATGGAAAATGAATGACAGGTAATACTGATCTTTATTCAGGAGCATGTTTTTAAGCATATAAGCATATTTTAAGCATGAGCTTTTATTGTGCATGGCACAGTCATTTAAAATATAATTCTCCTAAATACTCAGGAAAAACAAAACTTGCAGTTAGCAAACCCTTTAAGTGTGTGCTTACCTTTAAGCCTGTAGAAATGTTAACTGGAGTAGTCATGTGCCTGGAGTTAAGCATGCTTAGAAATACTTCACTGGACTCAGAGCCAAAATCTGTTTGCAGTATGGTTTGGGAATAGCAAAGGACAGAGAACAAAAGGAACAGTTATTCAGAATTTGGACAAATAGCTGTAAATACATTTTTTGGTGTTATTAAGTCAATATTGGCTCTGCTCAGCACACACTGACTGAACACACAATCCTAACAATCACAGCTGAAAAACACAGACCATCGACGTTTATTGATTTAGACAAGATCACTCCTCACAGGAGAGTGAGCCTCTAGTTTTACAGACCTTTTAATTCCCTGTACACCATTCCTTTCCCTTTTACAAATCTCCTGCTGTGAAACTCTAATGCACTCTTGAGACACTAAAAATCATGGAACTAGCTCTGCAAATTGTCCATCAGCCAAAAGAGGAAGCAGCTCCCAAGACCAAGGAGTTTAGTCGCTGCTATCCATGCTGTTTTTGTCTAAAAATAAAGCAACAGAGTCACCACATACCAAAAATTGAAATGTTGTTGCAAAAGATGTAATAGCTGCATATCACTGGTTTTTCTAGTGGTATTACCCTTTAGCCATCTCTCAAGCCCCCATAAAAAGTACCCAGTATCTGGGGTGTCTACAGGAAAAAACCATTAATTTCTTACTTTCAGCAAATCCAATATTTCATGCAAATGGAAGTAATTTCTGCAATACAAAAAGTCCTTTCAGAAAATGCTGAGCTGATTAGTACTATGGAAAAGTGGAACTAATTACTCTAGTGATATAACAAAAAAAAAGAAAAAATGGAGTTAAAAATTAAAGCCATCCAATTCTTGCAAAAAATAGTGGCATATTTCCCACATATGCAGCCTTTGTGCAACTGAGTAAAAGTATGAGCAAGATAACCACAAACCTCCCGAACCCATAAATGCAGGTCTCATTGCAAATCCTTAAGGACCAGGAATGTATCAAAAGCCTGTACAAAATGTTCACTCCTAGGCTCGATTACTCTTCAGGAACTCCCCAAAAGGGCCAGTTTGCTCCCGAAAAATGAGGTGCACCAGCACAAACCTTATCTGTTCTTCCAATCCCATGTGAGCTCAAGGCAGAGACCTTTTGCTGGCCCTTCACTCCATGGTAAATTTCACCTTTGGAAAACAGAGGCCATGGGCTTGTCTGAACAACACGCGCCCCTTTTTTTTGAAAGAAGACTGTCAAGGCTACAGAGCCAACTCATTAACCTATCCCCCAGCAGTTCCATCTGGATGGTCTTATCTGTAGGAATCTGGCCTTTCATTTATTTTTTCAACCACCATTTGTGACAGAGTTTCTTAAAAAACAGACTCATGACTTATTATTAGCACATGGGCAGGTCAGCACACAGGTTTATTTGCTGTTAACCAACATCCTAGCATGCTGTGTTTAAAATTTCCAGAGGGACTGTGAATAGGCCATAAAAGTAGGAGGTTGAATTCCTGAAGGTAAGAGCTTGTGATGGGACCACTGTCAAACCAACTCATACTTTCCTCTGATAACCCTTGAAAATCACTATGCAAAGACATACAGTTCAAACATATGTGAGTCCCTGACAATTCCCTTTTTTAAAGGCACTTTGATGACCGGCCTGTAACACTTCAGCTGTGCCACTCAGGGAATAACGGGAAAAAAATAAAGCATCAAACTTTGAAAATGTGCAGTCCATCCAGAAAATGTAAAAGAAGGGAAGAAGCCAGGATCAGGAGAGAAAGGAAGGGAAAGACATAAGAGAAAAAGAAAATATTCCCACTAAAGCATATGCAGCACAATGCCTGCAGGCTATTATAGAGAATAAATACTCCCATCACTCTTGTCAGGGGCAAGCCCTAAGAACAGGGTTGTGACCAGCTGGACACTGGGGACAATGCTTGGAAGGCAAGATCCCATTTTCTACCTGGCATGTCTATCAGATCTCAGGCCATTCAGAGCTTCACCCCTGGAAACACTCTCCAAAGTAGCTGTGCCCCTTATTTTTGGAATATCACGCATGCACACAGCTGGACACCACATCCCAGGAAATTATTCCTAGTGGAAGAAAAAAATACAGCATCACCTCCAGAAAGAATTATCCACTCATGGCTTTCATCTTGCGCAGAGCACTGAAAAGCCTGGAGAGAGATAAATGTCTGTTATACAGGGATTTACACATTTCATCCAGACAATTGACTTAAATTTCAAGCATGAGGCCAGAATTGATCATTTATCAAGTTAATCTTCATGATATATTTAGTGTCTAACCATAATACCTTCAATTGCTTTCACAGTCAGCAGAGACTGGGCAGGGGGAGAGCACCTGTTAAGAATCAAGAACTGAAAAAGAGCTGTGCAGTAGATTGGAGTTATAAATACTGGCCTCGATCCTGCAAACTCTTGGCATCCATGGAGAGCCAGTGTGAATGAAGCTACAACTGGCTGCCTTAGTGGTCTGATAATTGTCTATCTATATTAAGCAGGGACCATCTTCTTAATTCATTGTGAGACAGGGAAAAGGATTAAATGCTCAGCCATGGTCCACTGTTTCTAGCCTCATGAAATGAAGCAGAAAAAGAAGGTAACTTGATTACAGCAGTGACTTAAATTGTTTTGGTATCCAGCAGCTTCCTTTCACCACTAGTGTCTTGATGCTTAGTCATCACTAAGAAACTTTGGGTTTGCTTCTCACTCATTGTATTGCTCCTGCCAAAAGCAAGTATTAAAATATATTCATATAGTCATTGATTATTCATTAATCATTGATGAATCCCTCCACTCTCATTTACAAGATAGCTTTTTTAAATCATGAGCTCTTTCAGCCTATTAATGGTCAGAATCTTATTTTCTTTCCTGAAGGAATGAAAGCATAGTCTTGCAAGTAATATTTGAAACCCACAGCACCAGCTAAAACTGTGAAACCTCTGACTAAAACTGAAAATTTAGTAAGTAAACATCTTTAAAATGAAATCAGTCATTTCCCAAAGTTCTGCGTCTTAAAATTCAAAACTGAACATTTTAAATTATTTTTATCTTTGCTGAACTGAAGTACAAATACCAGAGAAAATACTCCAAACTCTATATGGGGCTTACAACTTAAATCCTGCTGACTTTTGGTAAAACCTACGCTCCTGAATCTCCTGGATAGATTTTCAACAAAGCTTTGTCTTTTTTGGAAATGACCACTGCCAATTTTTAACATTTGCTTTGTTTTTCAGGCTATCCTTCCTATATGTGATATCTAATTTTATTTTAATTGTTCTCCTAGATCAGTTTAACTGAAAACAAAGAGAGTAAACTGTTCATTCTTAAAACCAAAGGGTCCTGTGTGTGCCATGGTAAGTCTAGAAGAGTGTGTGTAGGCCAGTTTCTTGGTTGTCTGTAATCATCACACGTCAGTAAGTGCTGACTTACAACAATACTACATGCTGGGGGGGGGAAAAAATGACCCCTTAGATCTCTAATTAAATCACCCTCTTCCCTCCCTCTAGCTCTACCCTTTCATTTGATGACCACTTCCAGAACCAGTGGGAGGGGGGAGGCAGCTACTGGGGATCAAGCAGAGGAATGGAGGAGGCTTCGTGGGTTGTTTCCCAACCCACACGTCGTAAAAAGTGGCTTTTCATTCTGATTTTGTACAACACCTCGACACCACAGAACCCTGGATAAAGACAGGGTTTTCAGCACTCCTGTAATTCAATTAACAGACTTGGGGGCCACTGAAGTTATTCCTTGGTGTCACTGGGAGACAAGCTGGGGGGCTGCAGCTCTACAGTCAGATTCAGAGGAATACAATTACTTCCAGTCCTGACTTAAATATTGGCATTGATATAGTGACCAATTGTAAGGGAGTGTTTTCACTGCCCAGATGAATGAGAAGCTCACATTCAAAATCATTGCTGCATGGAGTGTCTAAACTGAACTTTTACATGACATTTTGCCTTCAGTTCAGTAAGCCCATGCACAGATCACTAACATGTGAAAGTCAGACACTGAAGAGAGACTAAACCTGTAAATTTGCATTTGTACATTTCTTAACTCTCTGGGGTGAGATCTGGATTACCTCTGATATGCAAAAAAAAAAAAATTAAAAAAAGAATAATGATGTCAGGGTGAAAATTCCCACATGGGTAGCAGTGAAACAATGTTGTTTTGTCCATTTATACTCAAGAATGGATTTCACTTCAAAATGGGGGGAAAGATACAGGATCTGCATTAATTACAAGCAATTTGAAAAACAGCAAGAAGTACAAGCCAGGCTACACAAGGTAGATGAAAGCTACTTTGGTCTGACTTTTGCTTTCTTTTCTGAACTGCTGCTTGCCTAAGTGGCAAGCAGCGGAGGTCAGAGGCCAAACGAAAAGGATAAGCGTCAATGGGAGGCCCCTGTGGTGTGACACAAGTGCATAGTGGTATATTGTCCACAGCCCATGAAGAACTTGTCAACAGCTCCATGAGAATCCCTCAAAGGAGCGTCTACAGTTTCATTGCATCCTGCTCCCTGGAGGCAGTGGCAGATACCCAGGGAAGCAGCAGCTATAAAAGCAGGATGGCTCTCTAGGAGTTCTGCTGTCTTCGAGTATTTGTTTTTATATACTGGCAAAAAACATTATCAGTAGAAAAGGCTTCCAAATTACTGGGAAGTTCTACTCAAGCAAGAATAGCTAGATCAAAATTTAATTATGCCTTACAAAGCTAGATGTCAAAAATACAAATAGTATTTGCTAAATTGGCTCGTATTTGCTAAATTGGCTCATATTTGAGCCCCTGCAAAACCTTCTTGTGACATCCCAATGCCCAGACTCGCACTCTCCTGTGAATCATGGACTCACCTAAGCAGCACATCAGGCTTTGATGAACCCAGGTTTCCTGCAAGGGAAATAACCAAGACATAGTGTCCTTTTCATGAAAAATTAAATATCAAGTTATCCTCTGAGATGCAACCTCCTGCAACAGGCAAGCTCTAATTCCTTCTCCCCACTGCAGTTATCAAGGACAGCATGAAAAGCATCTACCAATACATGATAATGGTCGGATTTTTCAATCCTGGTATATAGCTAATGGAGTTGAGCAGAAGAGAACTTTTCTCATAGTTAAGGAGAAATTCTGCCTTTCTAGAATAATCAGTTTAAAAGTATGCAACAGCACACACATTGCCTTTGTTCTGGTTTTATATAGCTCCTGGAACAACTGAGTAAGAGCCCAGGAAAGGGCTTTTAGGCCTAACATCATACAAGTAATAAATCATCGTCCTGATTCTATTTTGAACAGAAACCAAAAAATAAGCTTGAACTGAATTCCGTCTGTAACAATACAGACAATAAAGAGGTTCACCAGGAAAAGAAATCAGAAGAAACTAAACAGCATCTGTTTGGTGGATAAGGCCCAAAAGCATTGAGGATGGACATGCAGTCAGGTTTATTCATAAAGAAACAACAGGACTAATCAGAGAGTGAAAGTGTAGGGGAGTAAAAAGTGAAATAAAGTAACATTTTGTCCTCTTGGCAGTGGATTTTAAAGAAACTGCATCTTGTGTTTCTGTAGAATGGGTAAGAAATGGGTTTGGGGTTGCAAAGCTCATTTTAATGAATCTCTTCTGTCTCTAAACGATTCAAGCATTCTGTATTTTCTACCTTACTCTCCAACTCTCCCTTAATCATAATTTTAAACACAATAAAATATGCAAGAAATGAAGACGGATCCCAGTATCCCAGTCACGTAACTTTAATGCAGTGAAGGAATTTTTGCCATCTGAGAGGCTGAGTCAGATTTCTGTATTACTTTTAACCATTTGTAGCTGCCTACAGGCATTTCTGTCAAGTTTTCTGACTTTCAGCTGCATTACTGCAGATCAGCTGTATTGAAATAAATGGGGTTATGGCAGCATAAACCGAAACACAGAGATTAAGCAGACCCTGGCACTGTAAACATGATGCCATTTGTGAGATGAAATGTCACATGTTTACATCCACTGCTCCCCAAACCAGAAGAGCTCAGTCTGTCTCACTGAGCAAAGCAAAATCGAGAGCAGCAAGTTTTTGGAAAATTGACTGGCAAGTAACTAAACCATAAGTCATAAATATTAGAAGATGAGTCAAGCTTCTCTGAATGAAATACTGCCCAAATCATAATAAAATAAATACTTTATGATTGTTAATAACAACAGTAATATACAGTTGTTTTAACTTCTGAGGGGTCTTGAAAATGCTGGCAAATATCAGCCAGCCAAGCCTGACAGCATCCCACACCTTCAAGAGACATTCAGAGACACTAGAAGCAGCATTTTCAACTGTGAGTTGAAACCAAGAGAATCCAACTTGAATTAAGTCTTGCTGTTCTCAATACTGGCACCTGCATCTCCTGTTGATCCTAGCAGGAACTGTGACTTCTTCAAATCTATGAAAATTTGGGTTTCAGACCCAGGCCAAAAGCTGCCATTGGAGCACAGTCCCTCTGTTCCAAGCAAGGTATTTGCATGCTTATGCCAGAGCTGAGTAGACAATGTCCAAGAGGAGTCCCAGTCCCTGGACTGAGGGGTCAGAACTTTTGTCTTTGGAGCCTACTACAATTTAGTTTACATCTTAGCATTACAAGCACTCAAATAAACCTTGGCACTTGAACCCACATAGCTATAATTCAATCCCACTCTTAACACTAAGCTTCCCTAAAAGCAGCCTGCCCAGAGAGCAGCTGCCTGCTGAGAGCTGCTTGCTCAGGGAAGAGGAGCGATGAGGCGAGCAGGCTCACTGGGGAGCACAGGCCTGCACTGAGCCATGCTGCTGCTGCCACAGGGGAGCAGCTTCATTTGGGCACACGTGAAGTGTATTGTGCTCTCTGCACAAAGCCATGCTTTGATCAGCTGCCTTTAGAAACCTGGAGGAAGCCCCTTTTAAATACAGTATTTGAACCTTTGGCGATATCTGAAAGTTTCCTAGTAGGATAGAAATGCTTAGGAAATCACAACTATACTCACCCTCAGAGGCCTCATTTACTGGTTCTGTCTTGTGAGTTCATTCCCCAGTTATATCAACAGGAGATGGATGTGGAAGCTGAAGACCTTAAGGGATCACTCTACTTCTCCTCTCTTAAGGCTCAAAGCCCTAAACAGAAGGGCATCCAAATTAACTAGACACAGCTTTCAAATCCACTTTCAAAACTGACTGGTCCTGTTCCCTCCACCCCCTTTAAGGTCAAAATTTGCTTCAGCTTGTGCAAGCAGAATCAGGCTGTTTGTCCATCCCCACAATGATAGGATCAGCCCTAAACATGAGTAGTCTGCTCTGGCTGCCACAACACACCAGCACATGATCATTTCTTACAGGCTGTGGTTCTGAACAGAGCTGAATTCACTCCCTGGGATATTCAGTGCTAATGCAAGGAAGGAGAAGGAAATTGGAAACTTTCTTCTGCAAATCCCACGAAGTATTCCATAGGGTTTTCAGAAATGATAGAAAAAGTCGCTCACAGACCTCATCAACTGTTAAGGGAACACAACACAGAAACAATAAACCCTTCAGAGTTCTTTGTGGAAAATGGATTAGAACAGTCTTTTGAACAAAAGCATAATAATCTGGCCTGTGAACATGGGATGTTGGCTGACTTGAGGGAAAACCAAGCAACTTAAAGGTGCTGCTAAACTTCTGCTCCTCTGTCCCGCTGAGACTATCCTGCAAAAAGCCAGTCCTGCATTATGACAGGCAACTTGACTTCATTGGATGATGGGCACTGTAAGGAGATGCAGAATGGAGAGAAACTAAGCAGAAAGAAAACAAAATTTATTTGAGTTTTATTCACAAACCCACCAATCCCTGGAAAATCATAGTGTAGAATAAGCACTGACCTCTAAAAATGAAAACCATGTTGAAAGGACTAAATGTCACTGTAGAATTAACAGATAAACAGAATCTTTCCCTCCAATGGCACCAGTACTATGTGACTTTTAATAAATTATGTGAAAACAGATTTACAGGCTCATGCCCCAAACTTATGCCTCCTTTGATAAGAAAACATGCAAACATAATGATCTAGAGAAGCAAATTAAATTCCCAGGACTGGATCATATTCAGAATAAAAACAAAGAGGTTCTTCAAAAGCTAATCTCTCAGAAGTCTCAGCACAACATGATACTCTCTCAAGGTGCAGATTTCTCTACCTTGCTGCTTAAGTATGCTTTACTATGCAGAGCATAACAATAAGGAGCTTTTTTCAAATTCAGTTAAAAGCTAACAAATTATCTTAAATGACAAAAGAAGAGAAACAAGACCCTAAACCATGAAATTAGAAGTTGTAGGAATCAAATTCTCAGACAAATACAGAGATGTCACTCTACTAATTGGCTATTAGATTCATTGACTTTACTAAAATCTAGCATAGTGTTTTCTTTATCAGCTATGTCAGGCATTTCTGAATAAATATATTCAGATATCCAAAGCAACACCTGCAATGAAAGGAGGTGAACTTTATCATTACACTGACCTGTAAACAAAGCCAAATGCCAAGGGTGTTCCAGGGTGCATCACCCTAATGAAACTGGAGCTGGCAGTTGCCTTCCTACTAATTTCTCAAAATCCAAAACATGAACCCACAGGATTTACAGACCCCCCTCCCCAAAGCCTTCCCACTCACACCCTTTCCCATAGAACTTGCCTGCAGAAAGGACCAGCACCAAAACATGGGAAGCACACCCCATTGTCTGGGCCTGTTACAGCTGCCACCATGGAAGTGCTGCACAAGGAACCCCAGTGGCAACAAACTTGCAGACTGGGTTAAGTCAGATTGGGACTTTATCTGGTAGTGAAGACAGAGCTGTAGATGTCTTATGTTCTAATAAACCAAAGAAGCTTCAAGTTCATATCCCTCTGGGGAGGGTTAACTTCCATGGCACAGCAAGAGGGTGTGAGAGCTGCTCTGGAGCAGAGGAGATCTCTGAGCTCCCTTCCTGAGTGCTGTCAGAAAAAAAGAAAATATTAAATACCTGGCTCCCAGGCTAGCTTCTTCCTACAAACTTCTCTGCAGAGCAATCCCAATTTCTGAATCGGCAAGGAAGACCTACATAGGCATATCTTGCATTCTAGAGGCATCATGTCAAGCGCATGACTGATGTTAGTCCAGCTGGTCACTTCAGATCAGTTACAAAAGCACCAACAGAATTTACTTTAACAAGTAAGAGTTTCTAC
>NW_008240122.1:1021883-1067537 GCF_000691975.1 Corvus brachyrhynchos | reverse complement strand
GCTGAAGGATTTGTAAAATACCTGCAGGCTGATATCCCAATAACCCACGCAGCTCCTGGTTTTTCCACATTCAGATTGATCTTCAGGCTGTAATCACTAATATTCGAGTGTTCATGTTACCAAAACCTGGGGAATTGGTTAAAAGCATGAATCTAGAAACTGTTAAATTCTTTACTGTGTTCTGTTATTTGTATAGATATGGGGCTACAGAGTGGGGCACTTAGGTTTATTTTATTATTTTTAATGAAAGATCATATTCTCCCATCAAGTCTCTTACATGTACGTGTACCAAAACTTTCTCTGTCCTGGAACACACTGAGGACTGTTCTTCAACTCACCCGCAGAAGTTAAAACTGGGGTTTGGCATTTTTATATTTAACTAGTATATTCATTGGTAATAGTCCTGCATTGTTCTGAGGAATTTCTCAAATAATCAAACATGACTGCAAAAAAGACTAATATTGGTTTTATCGCTTTAAAATTGAACGTGCATACGCATGATGCAAAAACTATATTAAGTAATCCAGTTTAATCTGGATAATTATTTTAAATGCATACTCAAAACCCCCAAATGTGTCAGCCTACAAGTCCACTTCCTATGTTTTTCTATCTGCAAGATCTGCAAGTAATTTAGTCTTGTTTTCACAGAGCGCAAAGACATTCCATTTGTTTACACTAGAGACAAATTTTACTCAATTGACGCAATTCCATTGATTAAATAATGGCTTTCTTCCTCATTTTCGACAATTTCGGCCTTATATCATGACATAAAAGAGGTAAGTGATTGTCATCTCTGCTCATATTGTGTGACGGGCAGATTATCAGGTACGAGCCTCACTGCCCAGTGACAGGACCTTTTCAAGGACTGAATGCTCATACCCTGTTCTGAAAACTAGGCAGATGATTAAATAAGTCAACAAAGGGTCAACTGCAGGCCAACTGCAGGTGATTTAACTGGAGGGACCTCTAGTAGGTCAAGTGAAATAAAGCAGATATAATTTGTCCAAGTTCTGCATTAAAAATACTGTTGAAGACCAGCTTCTGTGTATCTGCCACCTTTGTGATAACCCTTCTTTAACAAGATTATTGGACATTCAGGTCCTCTTTACAGACAAAAGTCTGCTGATATTCCATATCAGCATGGAGCTTTGCCTCAGAATCAGATGCAGAATTAGCTGTTGCCTTTGAAAGATAAGGAAAATAAAATCCTTAGCAGTCCTAGTGAATAGAATAGCACTGTTGAAATACTTTCACAAGGAGAGAGGCCTTTGTCCAAATGTGTGTGCATAGTGCTAATCCCAAAAGCATTCCTATACCTGTCCACGGGCTCTTCAAAACTTCAGCATATAACACAGCCAGTTTTAGAGCCTTAAGCTTGTGGGACGAATTAACCAGCACACACAAGCCCAGGATGGCTCCGTTCCTTGGGCCAGCACAGGACGTCCCGAGGAGTGGGAGGCATCACAAGCCTTGGCACGGGAGTGGCGCCGAGAAGGGCTCAAGCACGGGGATGATGCCCACTTGTACTTCATCTCTTTTTAGCTAGCTACCAGAAAAGGCTTTTTAAATCTTATTTCAGTGAAGTACCAGTGACATCTAGTGGGCATCTCTTCTACAGTCGCGCATCTAGTGGAGCAAACCCGGTTAATTTTCCCATTTCTTTGACGGAGGCTGCAGAGCAAGGCTCAGACAGAGAATGGTAGATTTAAAAGGAAACTAAATTTTTTCTAGTCCGTTTCCCTGCTCTAATGCAGAGCCAACTACAGCATAAGATAGTGATAAATCAAGGAGTAATGGCTTTAAACTGAGGGTAGGTTTAGATTAGATATTAGGAAGAAGCTCATCACTGTGAGGGTAGCAAGATACTGGAACAGGTTGCCCATCCCTGGACATGTTCAAGGATGGGGCTTTGAGCAACCTGGTCTAGTGAAAGCTGTCCCTGCCCATGGCTGGGGGTTGAAACTAGACTAGCTTTAAGGCCCCTTTCAACCCAGGCCATTCTGTGATTCTCTAATACTTGGTTTGTTTTTAACAAAAGCTCACACAAACAGACCTTAAAACCTTTCTGTGATGTAGCCACAGCCACACTGACCACACTGCCTCCTGAGCACTCCAGCAACAAGTTGGGCAGTGAATCACTTGCCACAATATGACGCTCTTTCTTTCCCTGCTTGTCCTACTCAGGACAGACATGGAGAACAGAGAGTGCTTATAACTTACCTAGTTACCTGGATGAGCAATTGCAATTGCAGGATATATAAATGGTGCAGGCAGGTTAGTTACCTGCCTAGCCACTCACCTCTGCAACACACACATCCTCACTTTCTCACAAATGCATCACGGTTTGTCCAAAACTGGGGGAAATTTCACAGTTGCAACAAACAAACAAACAAACAAGGGCGTAACTAATAACCCAACCGAATAGCAGTACTTCATTCCAAAAGGAAAAGCATGACTCCTCATTTTCATCAAGAGTTTCAAAAACAGTCTGCTCAAATTGCTCTGCTCACACTGAAGATTTTAGGTCCACAAGCTAGGGTTTAGCACACATGCAACAGTAGCAGGGATTTTAGAAGGGACAAAACCAGGCAGCTGTAGTTCCAAGTAGAACTTACCTGCATTTGCCTGTATATAATGTATCAGCAGTTAATCCTTTCCTAAATAACACTGTCTGAATGATATTTCATTTCTTAAAACATGGTACAGACTTGTGAGGTTTCAACAGTAATTCCAAACACTAAAACCAGCTAAAAGCTATAAAAACAACAGTAATTTATTTTCTGAATAAGATTCTACATAAGCACTTTACAGACACTCCTGAAACTTGCTTGAATAACACAAGGATTTTTTCTTCCTAAGCCCGTATCCAGACCTTGGCGGTTTCAGCTGCTGTGTGTGCTTCACACCACACAGCAACATCTGCTAGCAGTTAATTTGGAAAATGGGAGACTGTCACCACAAAATGTAGACCTTTTAAAATAAACACAAGAAAAATATTACCAAGCAAAAATAAAACTGCATAATAAATATAAGTGGGTGGTAGCTGCACACTGGTAGAGAGGATTTTATAATAGATCAAACAAATCACCAGACTGAAACTGCCCGCCAAAGTGTCAGTTTCAAGAGACTGATGTTGTCAGACTGAGATCTAGACCTCTCTCTCATCTTCCCTTGCCATTTCTGCCCCTGGAAATAAGAAAGTCCTAATTTTCTATTTACTTTCAAGGTGTGGTAATATTAAAAATATAAATTTCCAAACCTAAATTTCCAAAGTACTCTGTCAGCAAGAAAAGCTTGGTCTTTCTTCTTTATGAGCTCTAACTTACAGAGGAGTGAAGGAGTGCACTCCCTCCCAACATCAGATGAAATATGGCTTAAAAACAAAGTCAGAACTCAGTTACTAGACCTTGGTGGAAGTGTTGTTCTCAAATGGACAAAACTGTTTGTATTAAATAATGGGGGTTGGGAAGTAAAGCAAAGTTTTTCCTTATGTCTTTATATTCTTCTGCATGAACAAAATCAAAATAATTCTGCAATCTTCAAAAAGAAAAAATAAACATGAATATTTATTTTTAAAATGTAGGAGGAAAAAATTCAGTGGTCCAGGTGGTATCAACTGGCAGAGGTCATTTTGTGAGCTTTGCCAAGTGGGGCTTAATAGATGTTGTCAGGATCACATTGAAAGAAATATCCTTCTCTCCTATGCCACTAAACCTCAGTCAGGAGTCACAAGCTCTCTCCTGTTTCCATTTAACTGGCAAAAGGAAATTTTCAGCTACAGCTATTGATGGAATCTCCTGTACTGGCTTTTCTCCCACTTTGGTGCTCTTAGGGAGTCTCCCCCAAGTTTTCAGAAAGACTGTAGCATCTTTAGTCATGCAGCATGTTGTCTCACACGAGTCAGGCTTGTGCTTGGCTCCAGCAGTTCAGACCTGGTGACTGATCACAGGGGAGTCTTACACACCAATGCTTAGGGAGAAGGGCTTTGTGCAAAGCTTCCCAGGAATCACACTAAAGAGAATAGTTGTTAAAAATAAAGTTGGAGCATTAAGGCTCTCAACTGGAGTGCTCAGAGTGGTTTGGTACACAAAATGATTTGGATTTGGCCAGTAGGTTTGATAAAGTTCCAGCTGAAGAGAGTAGGGAAACAAAAAATGCTTTTACTATCATCAATGGGGCAGAATAGAATCCCTGTTGAACATCAACACTGCTGGGGGGGATTTAAACAAACAAGCAAACAAAACCCACAGAGATCAACTACCTATTTACCATTCACAGACATTTACACCTCTGTTGCTTTTTTCCCCTCATTCTGCCTTTTTTCCTGGGAAGACTGAAAGGTGAAAAGTGAGTGCAGAGAGAGCCACTTTCATGGCTCCCACACATGAATGCTGCTCTCAGCAGTTGAAGTTTACTCTTGCAAAGGGCAATGCTTTCAGGCAGATCCAGGCAGCTCAGGCAGTGCCAGCTCCCCACACATGGCACCAGCTCTGGGAGTCTCACCTGGAAGTGAGAGTCTGATCCGGATTTGTCTACAGTGCTAATCTCTCACAAAACCAGCTGAAATTATTGGAGACTCTTGACATCCCTGCTGCAGTCTAAAATCCCCTCTAGCACTGGTTTGGGCCATTTCTACCCCTCACATGGGCAGAGTGAAAACTAATGCATTGATATAAAAGCCTCAGGTAACTTCACAATCAGCACCATAGAAAGTCCACAAAAAGAGCTTTATAAATAAAGGATGCTTTGGAAACATATATGACCCAAAAGAGCAGGCAAAAAACATGAAATAATGAAGCGAGATTCTGAGTAACTGTCCATTCATGAAGTGCAGTCCATCCTGTTCCCTGTGCAAGGCTGAGCAGTCCCTAAGGTGCAAGCAACGTACAGGTGGACAGGGCCTCTTCTGCAGTGGAAAAAGGCATTTTGGACAGGGGTGAGCCCTGCACAGTGATTTGTCTGGCCCCTCAGGTCTGCCAGGAGCTACAGGAAATGGTATTCCCTGCAGCAAAAAGCTGGCTTTTGTAGGCAACTGAATGTGCTGCAACTGATAGTACTCAGGTCAGATGTCAGAGGAGTTCTGGTGCCAGAAGGGTGATATATGGCTGGCATGAAGGGGATGGGGCGTCACCATCACCTTCCATCTGAAGATATCAAAGACACAGTCAGACATGAACAGATAACATCCACTGACACTTGGGGAAACAGGAAGGTTCCAAATATTTCTATCCCCAAGGTAGTCCCAATGAGTTAACCCCTGTGGAACTTATAAGTATGCAAGGATATATGGTTATCAAGATAGAGAGAAACAGGAAGAAAAGATTTCAACCAGCAGTTTCAGGTGTGCCAAGTCACTCATTTCACTGTTTGATCTAAAGAGCTGTACTAGCCTAGGATTCCTCTTCCTTCAGAACGGATACATCCAGCAGACAAAGCTACATTTGCTATGGGGAGTGAAGCTGTTACTGCCACCCCCCTGCCCTGAGGCTGTCTCTATACCCCAGACAGCCTTTGGCTAACCAAGCCTGGTTAACCACGTCAGGCCTACGCTGTTTCCCCCACTCTTCTGTTGCCATGAGTGCAGCTAAGTAGCCCTCCATCCTTTTGCTCTCAGTGGGGTGAGGTCAGCACACGGCACTCCTCAGACACCCCAGCACTGGAAATGTTTCCATGCAGGAATCACTCTCTGTTGTCAAACCAAACCGGACTAGAGCTCGCGTGTTGGAGAGTCTTGTGTCTGTTTCACAGTGGTGATGGTGAAACTAGATCTGTTCACATGGGAAATATGCTGTGTGTTGGCTGCGACTTCATCCATAATCCATAGGAATCGCAGGTTGGGAATAGCACATCATCTGACACTTTTACTGGAGGTTCTCACTACCCTTTTATTACTGCAATATAAAGAGAGAGTCTGGCATTTAACTTTAATGATCTAATTATAATTGTCTGAGGGGCTCAGCTCTTTCTCACTGAGCATGAATGTCTCACATCCGTACTGACGACTAGGAATCTTCCCAGTGTGGTACAAGCAAATCCCTGGTGCCTTATCTGCCTTACAGGCTTTTACGGCTCAGATCTCCATATCCTTGCGTTGCATTGTTTCTCCAGAAACTGCACTACACATTTCAGAGCTGTAAGTTATGTTCCCCATTTTGGTTCTTCAGAGCAGCCAGTTCTCCCAAGAAGCATTTAAAGGGCTCCACTGACACAGCCTGGTTTGAAACTGGCAGGCAACAATGAAGACACACACAAGTCAGAGCAGCTTTTGCTCACAAGCTTGGTTTGCTGTTCGGATTCCAGAGCTGGTTTTTACGTCTGTCACAGGGTGTCTGTCA
Organism: Corvus brachyrhynchos; assembly: GCF_000691975.1. Classification (NCBI taxonomy): domain Eukaryota; kingdom Metazoa; phylum Chordata; class Aves; order Passeriformes; family Corvidae; genus Corvus; species Corvus brachyrhynchos. The sequence goes on along the minus strand of NW_008240122.1, from coordinate 1,061,202 downwards.
TCACTTCTCTTCAGAAGCCCGGCAGGGTATCCCAAGCAACAGCAGCTTTGCAATAGGGAAGAAGGTTCCTTTCTTCCCAAGGTTTTTTAGTGGCAAAATCTCAAACAACAGAGTGAAACACTGTGTGCCAGAGCCCAAACTGGAGAAATTTTTAAAAAAACCAAACCAAGCAAAAAAAAAGCTTTTCTGCCCACCCGTCTTTCCAGTGAGCCCAAACTCTCCCTGACTTATGGCAAGCACCCTGGAAAATACAAGATTTTTCCAAATTAGAAGACCATATGTCCCAACCACAGTTCCTTTCCAGGGAAAATCATAGAAAGTCCTCCCACATTCATAGTCTACTCCAGTGGGAACCAGAAATTCTTGCTTACCCTTTCTCCTGGGATCCTATGGGAAGAATGAACAGGGAGTGGTTTCAAGGAGGACTTTGTGGTACTAAACTCCAGACATGACCAGCATCACTAATTTTTAAGCAGATGCCTTGGAATCAGTTACACTCTGCTACCTTCTCTCTGCAAAAAGAAAGGAAAACACAAGTTCTTCTTGGTTTCAGACTCCCCTCTCAGCTCAGGACATGCACCACCACACTTCTGGTGACCTGTCCATCTGATGCTCTCATCCCAGCTGCTGGCCCCTGTGTTACAGCCATCCCAGCATTGCAAGAACCAGAGGGCCACAGGCACCCATATTCTCAACACACAGCTGTGGGCACAGGACCAGTTGCACATCAGCTGAGCCTGCATGTCTACCATGTTTCTTCAGTCCCTTTTCATCCATCAGATCCTGCTGGTGGGACCTCTTCCCACACAAAAATAAAAACAATAGTGCAGTCATCAAGAGGCCACCACTGCAGAGGCCACCACATGGGCCAGAGAACACAGGAGCCACAAGCAGGTGGCTCCTCAAGCCACGGTGCACAATCCAGCCAAGGACCACACCGGGATCCCTCCTCTGAGAGCCATAGCACACCTTCACCACCTCTGCTGCTACTCTGGGAGCAAGATGCAGGTAACTCCTAAATGCTGCTCTCCTCCCAGAAACCTGACCCAGATGCATGACCCTTCCCAAAGCTTTTTCAATCAGCTGCCCATGTAGGGTCCATTTAAAGTCCCCTTTTACCGTTCCTTGATCACACCAAATATGCACTGCATTGTGCCTGGGAATTGAGTTCTGAATTCTAAAGATTTCTTTGCAGTGATTTGAGGCTGTCCCAGCAAAGCCTTTTTTTTCCAGGGAGATTGAGGAACATCATATTCATCTGTGGGCTCCTAATCCCTTCAGATGAAAGACTACTTTAAAGAGTTCTTTTCAAATTACTTTCAACTTCTTTGGTTAGATCTTACAGGAAAGAATCCACAGAAGATCTTATCTGAACCCTGACATGCAATGACCTCTTTGCTCCATTTCATCACTGGTTCCACAGTCATGTTATTAGGGATAATACTGGGAATTATAGGATTATCTCAGGCTTTCAGATACATTTTACATTGACTAATTTATTCTGTCTGTCCTTTCATGAATGCCTGATGTAATATCTGAGACAGAGGGTTCATAAGACTTAAGGTATCAAGCTTTCACCTTATCACCACTGTTTGTGGTCTTATGGAACCTCAGCCTGATCTGCAGCTGGGTGTTACCAGTTTGTGACCCCAGACATGTGATGGTACATAAAAAGTGCAATTAAAGTATCTGGCTAGCATACCCATGGATGGAAAGTTAATGAGCTGGTGCTCTGTGTACGCTGCTGTGCATGTAAGTCGTATCTGGCTGCCATGTGTGCCCAGAAGCAGTTCTTTCTCAGGGTATGCTGAAAAGCTCTGTCACCACAAGTCAGGCACACCCTTGATACTTTTCATAAGGCTCCAGAGGAAATTAACGTTGGTTCTTCCAGGTTATAGTTTTTATATGCTAAAAACCCCTCCACCAGCTGTATCATATGGAAAACAGAAACTGATCAGAACACAGACAGGTAACATAATCCACATGCAACTGATAATTCAAGTACAGGTCTGATGTTCAGCATCTGACAGAATGATAGGTGAGGCCAGAGTTGTTTCCCTCCTTAAAACATTCTGTATCAGTGGGAGAAACGAAAGCAACACCAAAATGTGCAGCCTGATCGTGACTGAAGGAGAGCTGTAAGAAGAGAATAGTTGTTATTGAAGGTGACCTTTCAGTCTGTAGTAAGTCGCTGGTAATTTCCGTGTGCTTTGTGCTAGGACATAGGTGACCAATCTGCAGAAATCAGGAGATTTTCTGTATTCCACCAAGCTCTGAATGACTTAGTCCTGAAGATGGAGTGGATATACAGTAGCAATACACGCTCTGCCCTTGTAAGTGTTGCCAGCATAGAACTGATAGGCACTCAGTTTATAAGAAGACTGGATGCTTGATAACTGCCTTGATGAGACACAGAGATAAAAAGCTCAGAGGTCACTCCCATGGTGATACATCAGTATAAAACTGGAATAATGCAGCAGTGAGTCAAACCAAGGACATACCAATCAACCAGTATGAGGGCTCATTTCCTGACACACCGCATGTGAGATATGGGAGAGCTTCAAAGCAAACCCTCCAGACAGCATTTTGGGTGAACTATCCCTTCTCCCATTTACTCATTTGCAGATCCTTTCTGTGGAATAAGGCAAGACCATTTATACATACAGAGACAGGCTGTGTTTTATGGGAACCGAGGAGGCGTGCTCATAGCAAAATACATCTTGTGCCCAAAACTCAGCACCAATTTTTTTCAGTACTAGTAGCTTGTAAATGCACCCTTTAGATCTTAACTCAAATGTTAAAAATGTTTGAGTATAGCTGCACAGAACTTGACATTGTCCACACAAAAAGTCCTCTTCAGAATCCATAATTGCTCCTGTATCCTAATTTGCTGTTTCCACTATCTCTGGATTTGGCTTATCAGAAGAATTCTTCTTTTAACCTGGTTTCATATCAAAGCAAGGTCTATCTTCATTAACACACAATTTATCACAGATAGAATGAAGATTTACATCTCTTCTGCCAGAAAAATGAAATAAGCTATCAACAGAGCTCAGCATTTCTGCAACTGCAAATTCAGTGGAGCTCACTCTCCACTGGCATGAGAAAGATCTTGGTTACAGAGAGGGTCTCACACTTTGCCAAATTTAAAAACCTTAGAAGTCTGATTTTCTCATGGGTGAGCTGCTTCACCCATACAAAACTAAAGCCTTAAACCAGGGCTCCACTATTGCAAACAATAAATTAATTGTAGTTCTTAGACACCAGCATACAAGTTCTTAGATGCAAATTAGTTCTTAGCAGCAAGCACGGTAGCACACCTGGCTTGGTACGTAGAAGGCAGGTAACAAAATTTAAATTCCCATTCCTTTGATTTTGGGCTGTTTGCTGTCACCCAGTGCATTCCAACTTGAACCTTCTTCCACAGGCATGACACAAGTAACCCAGCTTGGCCAAAAGGAGACCCAGGCAAACAGCATTTGCCTTTCACAAGCCACCAGACTGCTGTGCAGACAGGTCCCCAGTGCCAAAGCAGGAACCAGTCCCTTTTTCTTTCCCATTGCTATTCCTTTCATTGCTGAGCAAAGGAAAGGGTGCAACTAAAAATAACGTATCAGATTTATGCCTGGCCTGCTGCATGCTTTCCTAGCTTGTAAATGCATTACATGTGGCATCTAGGAATAAAGTGCTCAGCCTCAAAAAGGAAGGGGAAATACATAGGAATGAAACCTTGTGTGGGAATAGTCGGTGCTGTTCTGCCCTGCTTAGCACAGTGAAAATGCTGCTTCAGCTGGGGCTATGTTTTCTCAACTTTAGCTGCACTATGACCTCAGATGACCCAGGCTGAATCTGACCACTGTACATTTGATCCAGAACACCGAACAACCAGTGTCATTTTCAGTCAGTGCTAAATCCAATCTCACCTAGATTGAAAAGCCCTTACATCCCATCTCTAATCCTTCGGTTCCATCCAAGCAGTGAGGCCTATAGCAAACACAGCACGTGAACTTTAAGAAAAGCAGGCAAACAAATCAAGTTTCACAGAAATCTAAAAACTCAGATTTCAGGAAATCAACCCCAGTAAAACTCTCCATATTCTGCAGAATGATATTTCTCTGTATTGCTCACTTTCAGACCATTCTGTGATAGTAAACAGATTTTATCTTTCTTCAGTCTCTCTTGCTGTAAGACCAGACTAAAGCAACATAATATTCATTACCTCTTTCTGGCCTCCTAGAAAGGTACCTCTTGCATGGATCTTGCAGGAAGTTTAAAAAAATTAGTTACAATTTTAAAACATTTTGCTTCAACATGCCAAACATTCCATTTCACATTTTTTCCCGTAAAATCACAATTCTCAGCCACAGCCACTTCATCAGGATAGAAATAGCTGATTTTCCCACAGTCTCTCCAACAAGTCAGACAGCAAACCTGCACTAAGATGGTTCAATTTCATGGGAGTCAGCACCTACTGAGCAATGTGGTTTTGGTTTCTTTTAAGCATTCAAGAACTTTTCTCATAACAATGCCAGATGGCCTTGCAATCAAAACCTTTGCCTTCAGCCTGTCACCTCCAAATTCACTGCTGATAGTCTATGGGCTTGAATTTGAATATGAATACACAGAAGACGTTTCAGATTTTTTTTTTTTTTAATAAAAATAATTACCTCTGGAATGACAGATCTTCCAACTGCATTAGCTGTTCTCTGGCTTTCACTTGCCTTTCCAAACATCATGTAAAAAATGAGAAAGAGGGAAACGAAAGAAAGATTTCTTGACTACCATCACAAAAGAAATTGTTCCTTAATTACAAACAGGACACCTGTAAGCTGAGAAGTGAAGAGAAGGGCAATCTATATGACCTTTCCCCATCATTTTGCTTTGAAATATGGGGTAGGCAGAACCAATTGATATGAGCAGATTTAGTAAGATAAACACCAGTGGCAACTTTTTATATTTAACAACATCAGGCCTTCTCCAGGACAAAGAGTCACAATGAGAATACACAATGAGGTACTCCTCCAAAATGTACTGTGTATTTAAAAAGAAAATATTTGCTTATCAGTTGTTGCTGTATAATGTCAAGCACACAGTAGCTACATGATATTTTAACCTCACCCCCAAGCTACAAGGAAATTGAGTAGATAGTTGGTTTTCTAGTGTCTTTAAAGTAACTAAACATGAAAGGTCAGACTTAGAGAGAACAGAAGATAAGCTGCCCAACAAGGCCTGCAGAGCTGAGGAAACATGCTCATGTGCAATGGATATCCCAATGTTTGCTTAGAAACGTCATAAACGTAACATTTCGTGATGGTTTAAAGCACCCCACATGAATAAGTCGTGGAATTTACACAGGAAAAGAAAGGACATCAAAGACCTGACTCAGAGAGTAGAGAGGTGGCTGTTTTAACACTCTCAGACCAGTTTGAATTAACTTTATGATATACTACCATAGTTGCTTGTCTTGTGATCATGCACCACAGTCAATCATATTTCCCACAGAGGGCCTGCACTGAGACTCAGCCTCAGAACAGCGTCTTGTACAAATTTTTTGCCACAGTGTATTAGCACTTAGTGATGACAAAACGATGATGAAATGGGAAAAATGTGCCTGGACCTGCCTGGGATAGACCCTGCCCCCAGCTGCGCTCCAAAGTTCTCCTGAGACTTTTCCATGTGCCATCTCAGTTGGACAACATTCACAGGCACACAGGAGTGGGATTCACGGGACAGAAACATCATGTGCCTCCTTTGGCCATCGTCCTGAGCTAAAGCTTGGGCTACACTTCAAACAAACTGGTGAATGGATGTTGGAAATTTGCTGCCTTAAAGGAGGTGCAAGTGCCAATTTGAATGAACTCTGTTTCATCTGATATTCCCCCACTGTATACTTGTGACACTGTACTTTGCCCTAATTTTTATGAAATTTTATTTAACTGAAGTTTTGAGTGTTCCCCCTGACTTCCATAAGTTTGGGGTTTATTGTACACCAGTCAGTTCTCTCACACGCAGCGTACAGTGCCCGAAAATTTCAGGTTAATTAACTCACATCTGGTTTTCCACAAACAGAAACACTGTGTTCTACTGCCAACTACTATTGCTAGCTAAAGTGCTTTGTGCTCTCTCTTGTTTGGGGATGAAACCAGTGCATCTTTGATTTTTAAATCTATATTCTGCACGTCTGATACCTTGTTAGAAAGCCAAGGGTTATTAATTTCAAAAACAGAAGGTAGAGTTTAATGAATAATGAATAGCAGCTGTTGGAAGCAAATCTTTGTAGCCCTGGGACCGTCTCTCCCTATGTTACAATTTCACTTTGATTGACCTCAACAATAACTAACAAGCATGCCCAGCTGGATCATAAACCAAGTATATACTATGTCCAGATATGGTGTAAAATTTCACATCAGTGAAACACTCACTGTCAGTCTAACTTCGTCCCATCATACGTCAATCAGACTTACAAATAAACTTACTAGAGCTGGGACACGGTTATTTTCCGAGGGAAAAGAAGTTCTTCACTGGCAATGAATGAACAGTTTAGAAAAATCACATTTACATCGGGATGGCTCAGTCTCTGAAGAAAAGCCTTTTGCCATGACAGACGTGTGGGGCTTGTTCACTGTGCAAATATTTTGGGGCTGTAAGAAGGAGAGGCAGATTCCAGGCTGCCTGAAAGAGCTATATCCCCATAGCTGGGAGGCTGAAAGCAGAGAAAGGTGAAGTTTGGGTTGATCAAGCAGCTGACACATTTTCTCTGTGAAGGAATGAGCTGCACTGGGACCTGGAGCTTTCAGGGGTCTGTGGGTGGGAGGCCAATGGGGTTCACTGGGGATACAGTACCTCCCACCTGTGGATAAACACATAGTGCTACACCTAAATTTGGGATCTGTCTAAACAAATGGGAATGAAAATGCAGGGACAAACTGTTTACATACACAAAACCAGAAAATTCTGGCCCGTGCTGTTTGGTGGATGGATTACTCACAGTTTTACATCCTGTCTTGTCAGATAGGAGCTTTGGTCTATAGCCAAAAAATATTAGGGATGAGCCACTGGTGAATAAAACACTCCAGCCTCTGGATTTATATATACTCTCAGCTTTCTAACACTTTATCCTCCCTCTCCTGACAGTTCCTGGTGAAATAGAGAAGCAACACATCTTTCTCTCATTAAGTCATTGGATTCTCCACTTAAAACAGTTGTATATTATTAGTATATAATACTATTTATATTATTTTTTATACTGCTAAATAAAACAAATTGTCATAATTTCTTCCTGTCCATGAACTACATTAGTACAGACCCAAAAATGTTGTTACAGGCACTTTCTCAAAGGGCACAGCACAGCCATGCCAAATTACGTAGATACCCAAATATCCCTGGTTCGGTTTCCCACTTTAATTTCCCCAGTGTGCTCTGTGAGACCCTATCATGGCACCTCATACAATCTGCACTGAGGAAGAGTCAGCTCAGCTTGCACGTTGTGTTTTCTGCACTGCAGAGCTGAAACTGCACATCCTGCCTCTCTTCATCAGAAATCAAGGTCAAGCACATCCCATCCCCTTGCAGCTTCCCCTCTTCTGCACCTCATGTAACAAGCTGAGAATAAAGCAGATCACATAACAAACACCAACACAGATTTTGCCTCTCCTTACTCTGTTGCTTGTCTTTGCTTTGCCTTCTCCAGCTGACATGGCTGCTCCAATAATGGCTCATCACTGCTCTCAGTCTTAACGAGAAGCCCTATTATCAGGGTTTCCTCATCTCATCCATCTTGACATAGAACTTCTTCATAGATTCCTATCTGACCTCAAATGTTTTGCTCTGGGGAATAAATGCTACCATACCAGGTATGGGTTGCATACGCCCACTGATTTCGATGGAACCAGAAAGGTAATTAATTGAAAGGCAGTTGCCAATGCCTTGCTTCCAGCCACATGGTTGCAGGTATAAACTGTAGCTATGGTTTCATTTCAAAAAGCAATATACTGTTCTTTCTAGCACTAAAAGAAAGAAAGAAAAAAAAAAAAAAAACAAACAAAGCAAACTACTCACCAGTAGGGAAAATTACACACCACCACCACCAGGATAAAGCAAATTCCCAGTAGCTCACCCCTTCCCCTACCAGGTCATCAGGCACGACAGGCTGAGCTTGTAGCACACACAAACTTTTGACAGACCCCAGCCCAGGAGGGTGGATGTGGGAAGTGAATTCCAAAGCCGAGGTCAGGTGTCTCTGGCTGATCCCAGATACAAGCGCTGTGCTGCAGGAAGGGAAGCAGCCTCCTGGGTCACCATTTGGGGCTTTATAGGTTCCAACTAACACCTTGAATTCTGCCCAGGAACTTATTAACAATGAGCAAGGCTGATCTCAAGTGTTCCTGGCATGGAGATCCACAGTGTGCACCAGCTCCAGTTTCCACAGGCCTCAGCACACAGCTCCACATGGAGTGCACAGTGATAACATAATCCAACGTTAAGGTGTCAAAGGCATGGAGCACTGTGACAAGCTTTCTCCACTGGACATAAAAGACCCATTTTTCTTAATAGTAGCATAAAGGGGGGAAAGACATGGATATTTTGTCAAAGACTTTTCTCAGAGTGTTTCTATGCCCTGGACACCACTAATCTTGGAGCCCTTATAAAAGATTGGTTATTGACTTGGTCTGTGCTTTGAGAATACATCCTGACCTCACCCTGATGAAATTCATGAAGTTACCTATGTGTGAAAGCAGCATGGGAGGTCACAGCAGCCCCAAAACTCCTCAGGTGTGAAGATTAGCCAGGATAACTTGGGAAATTTTAGTGGGTAAAATGTCTGTCTCTGTTCTCCAAGAGCTTGTTTCTGCCGTGCCTCACTGAAGGTTTAGTCAGTTAATTTCTCCACATTCTCAATTCAGGACTCAGCTGCACCAACCAGCTTTTTTTTTTTTTTTTAATCTATTTAAAATCATATATAGTTGAGCTGATTTTCTCCACATTCCTTATTTTGTTACTTGCTTTCTGACTGTAATTACACAAGAAATCCAAAGCATTTTAGGACTGGAGAAGAATCTAAATACTTCCCTTAGTTCTGACAGACTTGCTGGACCAAAAGCAGAAATAAACAAATACTTCTGAGTAGATTCCTACACATGTAATGGCAATTTGAATCTCAGTCCAGCTACAAACGTCCAGCACAAGGCTGCAGACAAAGCTCTGGCACACACAGACTGTCTCTGTCACCAATTTAATAGCAGTAACATGCAGTAGGGGTGCAGATTACTCTGGAGCAAACTAGTCAATGAAATAAAATTACTAGATAGGCAAAGCAAAGAATAATTTTAGTTTCTTTCCCAGTCTGGAAATCTGTAACAATTTCCTCTGTGGCTGAACTGGTACAGCATCTTATAGGTGCTGAATTACCAAGAATGCATCAGGGTGTTTGCAGTTAATTATCTTCCTCATAAGTGATGAGTCAACAACATAAGGCTCCTGCGCCAAGTAACAAAGCTGGCTGAAACCTAGACATCAAAAGACTACTTCAGTTAAAAAGCTTTCTAAGAGAAAGGGGTCACAGAAGCTATCTAGGGAGACAGACTGACAGAAAGAATGAGTGAAAGACTAAGGAGTTGGAAAGATTCCTCCTCCACAATATTACGAACAGCAACTATTAAAGAAAAATTCAAGCACACTGGTACCTTTAAAAAACAACAAACCAGCTTGTTTCTGAAGCAAAAGAATTTTAAAGTAATCATATCTTCAAAAATATATATCTTTAAAAGCCATTCACTCTACACTTCTTGGCTAGAAGGGAACTTCAGGTCACTCTCCTCCTCTGGGAAGGAAGAAAAATGAACCAAAGTTCTGAATTGTTCCCACAGAAATGGTTGTGCTTAGAGCTAGATACACAACAAGGAGATGATCTGAATGTCAGAAAATGTGTGAGTAGGGGGTTCTGCCATGTTTTTTCCCTTGCCTGGAAAGGAATATGAGTTGGAGGCCATTTTCAAGCCCTTGTTTTCACTGAATTTTCAAATCAAAGAGAAATTCTAGACACAGAAAACTGCAAAACAAGAGTGTGCAAGGCAAACCCTTAAGGATACCAGTTATTACTATGCAATGGCTAAGAGAAAGCCATTCATTCAGGTATGTTCATTCAGAACTGGTAATTTCAAACAGTATCAATCATATTCACAAGTTCCCAGAGTCTCAACTCAGAGACTTTGGAGGAATGAGAATGGGAACAGAGAAACTCCCACAAAACAGCATCATGCAAAGATATTTTAGCAAAGGTATCATGCTTCACGTGGTATAAACATTATTCCAGGCAGCAAATCTGCAGAAAGATCATCCTTAAAAAGATGAATGCTCAGATGCTACTAAAGTGAGCTCCAGCTCTATGAAGATTATAGTTAAAGTACTGAAGAACTTAAAAAAGCCCACCACCATCCACCCTCAAAATCTCTGCAGAGGGCTTCACTCTGAGACAAATAATTTTAATACATCATGTGAAAGCCCTAGGAATATAGAAGAGCAAAGCCTTTCTCATGCTGCTGTTCATCACTGAACAGCACAGACATTAGGAAACAAGAGGTGCCTACATACTTCACAACCAAACCTTACAAAACACACACAGAATTTACATTAAATACATCTATGAGTCTGAATGTCCTTATCTTGAGATTCATCCCACGTCTACTGTGACAGGAAAAAACTTGTTCCTGAGTTCATTTTTACTTTGGGGGTTTTTAAATAAGTAAGATCCCCCATCTCTGTCAACAAATGTTGAGACAATCTAAATATAAAACTTCTATCCTATAAATCCTAATGTGTCTTTTATGCTGTACCAATTCTACCAGAACATACTCTACCTTCATTATAGGATGAAAACATACAACTATTTGGATTGGATTTGGTAGGACTGAAAATAAACCATAAAAATACTACAGAGATTAACCAGTCACACAGCACTGGAATCTAGAAACATTGATCCCACCAGAAAAGTTACCATTTGACAAAGAAGAATTCCCCGTATCAAACCCTGTTGAGGTGCACCTTACAGATACAGTCACAGTAAAAATGCACAGGGATGTTCATGCTGTAATTAGAGCTCCACTTCAGAAGCACCCTGATTTTAACTGGGACTGACAGAAGCCCAGAACAGGGAGGCGTAAGAAATACTTGCTATGAAGTTGATATCTTTCCTCCACTGCCAACAGCAAACATTTTTACATTAGGTCACCACTTCAGACTTAGCTGACTGTTTGAGTACCAAATCAAAACAGGTTCTTCTTTTTGCAGATGTTAGATAACCTATCTCTAAGGTATCAAAGGACAACATACAGAATTTGAGAAGGGGTTTTTCAGTATTCATGGACTTATCGAAGTATTTACTCCATTCACTAGAAAAAAACTGCAGGAAATGCAACATCACCCTACTGAAATATCTTGGAGGTATTCTTTAAATAAAAAAAATCAAAACTCCTACCAACTCTCTCCATGTTAAAAGAAATCAGAGGTCAGATGTGAATCTAAAGAATAGCAAGTTAATAAAGTATCCTCCTCTGAGCTTCCAGGAGAAGAAAAACAGAAGGGGGTGTTAAATCTTCGAATAAATCTCCAGTAAAGACAGCCAGAAATTATGCTGCCTTTAGCCACATGAAAGAGAATGGATGGATTTCTCTTTTTAAATTACTCTTTATTGTCTGCTTCGTAAATCGTGATCACATGTGGTATTTATTATAATGAAATTTTCTTGTTGCTGTAGCCCTCTTGCTTGCATTTGGTGCTTTCTGTTTATTTTTAAAAGAAAAACGTCCAGAATTCCTCCAGTTCTCGGACTGAAATTTTATGGTGGTGCACAAGCCCGAGGGTTACGGTGACAACCAAGGAGCCTGTGTAAAATATAACACACAGGTTTTTAAGTTGAGATTCAAAGCAGTAGAAAAGAATCTAGATCCCGTTATCCCATCTCTCCATTTCATCTTCACACAGACAGCTTTTTATAGGTAGGATGGGAATTGAAGTCTAACGAGATTTTTCTGTGCCTGTGTAACTTCAGGACTTGCACTCCTTATTCTAAAGCCCACCAGAACCATCCCATTAGGAACAATTATTTAAAACCTTCTACAACTGACTTTACAAACTTGCCAAACAGGCAAAGCCAATTCACGGATTGACACAAATTCACCTCCCCACTGAGGCCATGAATCACCACATATATTAAACTAAAGAGAGACACTGATATGACCACGGATAAACACATTCCTCGCATTTTTTTTTCCAGTTGGAAATTGACCCACGTTTGGTTTGAATTAAAGATTCATTGCACTGAAACAAATAACTAAATGGAAAGATATGAGTCCCTTTGAAGAGCGTGCAAATCAAATTTAGGTGATAATTAGCAGCAGACAATTGAAACCTACTGTTTATTTGCACAGAACCTGATGTTACTGACACACGGCTTGAATTCAGGCACACTGTGAACCAAGAAACAGAGTTTTCAGGAATTAATTTAACAGTTTAATATCTGAGGTAGAAACAACCATGCTTTGAACAAAATGAGACAAGTTGACATGTGCTCAGACCCCTCACTCCAGCTACTGTCCCTTCCTGTGCAGTTACTGTGCTTCCAAGGCTTTATATGCTGTAATTCGTTTTCCTCCAGAATATTCTTCTCTTGGGAAAGCGATGCATAGGGATGCCATAATTGGGAAGAAGAATAAGCAGCTCATAGTCGAGTTATAATGAAGTATTACCTCCTATAACGTCTGCCCAACTTAGTCCCTATTTGTTTAACTTAGTTTGCCAGGGAGCATAAATACACATGTCATCAGCTGCATGTTTGGCAAACCAAGCACTTTTTCTCAGGATGTGCTTGGCCTCAGTGTAAGAAGAAGCACAGTTTTGCAGCACAAGTGAAGATGAGAAAAATGTCTCTCCAGCACAGAGCAGGCTAGAGTAGCAACTCCCATAAGATAGATTTGGCCAGAGCACTCAAGTGAAATTTTGGTGTATTTTTCACTTCACCACATGTTTTATAGATTGTTTTTTTCCAGTCAGCCTGAGCTACCACCAAATAGAAGGAGGATGATGAAGATTTTTAAAATACTAGAAAATATAGAACCTTTGTGATAAAGGGAAATAGCAATCAGATTAATGAATTCCACAGGAAAACAATTGCAAGCCTCAAGACACAGACCTCCCTGTATCAGGAGACTGGTCCCAGTTTGAGCTATTAAAGCCTTCACTCCAAAAGGAAGAGACAGTGTTCATTTCACACTCACTTGTATCTGCTGGAGTTAGGACCTGTGACAGTAAAATTTGATTCCTATACATTGTTATTGCCTCATTGTATAGCAGTTTTCCATGGCAACGGGGACAGAGGGATGGCCATGAGTGGGCAGAGAAGGGAACCCCTCTCCCAGGCAGCTCCACCAGCCAGGGAGCAAGAGCAGCATCCTGCGCATGCTGGAGCCTGCTGGGTCATTTCAAGGAGCACCAGGGGCACCTCCTGAGAGGCTCTACTATCATTTCCAGCCCTGAGCATGGATCAGCAAGGGGCCATCCCTCACCAAAGACAGCCCCTTGGTCTGATCCTTGCTCCAGCCCAACCCTGTTGGGAAGACACAGAGCTTTCTCTGCAGCTCCTCACTGGGTTTTGCTCTGAATCGGCTGTTGCTAGAGAATTTAGGGCAGTCCCTCTCCTCATCACTCAGAGAGAAAACTCTTCACCTGAAGAGTGAAGCTTTAAGGAGACTGCTGTCCCACCCTGCAAGGTGTGACCTGCTTCCCATATAGGTATTGCCCAACCTGAGTCCTGTATCAAAAATAAAATAGCAAAGCCAACATGCTTTCAGGACTCTGGAGATAAGTTTTGCCTCTTTGGGGACAGATAACTCACATAACAGCTCCAGAGATCAGCCATCTCTGGCCAAGTTTACATACTTCAGAATAAATGTGGATTTTCTTCTTCTTCTTCAAGTAATTTGGAGGGTGTTCCCAAATACTTAACCCTCCACCCAGAGAAAGCATATTACCATTAAATTTCCATATTACCAATGCAGAATGATTTCTGTTAAAGCTAAGATTCTATTAATCATAAGTATGGTCACCTGAATTGTAAGCCTCTCAAGAGGAATTGGGGCCGGGTCATCTGACTGATTTACCACACTAACAGATTGCCACTAAATCAGTTGAGTTTTCAGTAACAAAACACATTCTTTAGCTGTCACAGAAGCTAGCAAAGCTTGACTCTTCTAAGCCTTTTTCAGAAAAGTTTATGTTAACATCTTGCCACAAGGTAACATATGTAAAGGAGGAGAGACCAAAGCTCACCTGAAGTACAGATCATATATCCAAATTTGTTAGAAATATCAAAGTTCTGGCTGTGAGCTAGATGGGTTACCATCGTAGGTGCATCAGTCAGAAGCAAGAAGAAATTATGGCTCTAACTGGCAAAGCTATGCTGGAAGAAGCCCTCATGTATTTTGACAAAACAAAAAAATTGTTTATTTCCTTTAAGGAGATGGCACAAATAATACCAGTAAAGTGAAAAAAAAAACCCAAACAAACCAAGCATAAACTAAACCAACCACAATTTGCCCTTCCCCCTGGAAAATAAAATCTTTGGGACATAATAGAACACACTCCTTCCTACATTTAAGAACATCTTAATGGATATTTTCCGTGATAAAACACTATTTATGAAGTCCAGACCTTCCTCACATCTCACTTCTTTCTAACCTCACACTGCAGCTCTCAGATGCCTCATTTATGGCAACACAATGCTTGTGGGAACACGGAGACAATCAGCTTGTAGAAAATGTGTGGGCTAAAAGGAAGAAAAACGACCTTTTGTGCAAGCTCACAACGGCAACCTTCAACAGACTTCTGCCAAGAACAGGACAGGCACAGCAGATCAGGTACCAAGGATGAAATGGCTCCTCAACACCCCTTTCCAGCCTTCTTTCCAAGCAATTCACTCTCAGTCTGCAGCTCTGCTCTTGCGTTCACTTACTGCAATCACCTTGATAACACCCCATTCCAGTGACTTTTCATCTTGATACAACTGAGTTAGCCCTGTGAAACGCTGAAACAACCTTAGCATGGCTGCAAACACACTTTAATGCCTTGAAAAGTAAGTCAAGGGATCTGCCATAAAATGATCAGTTAAAACAGAAGATGTGTTGTGTCAGTCACATAGGAGTATTAACAGAGTTTTGGGGGTTTTTTTCAACAGAAATCCACTGAACTGAATTTCAAAACTAGTATTTTCTATTTTGGGCTGACATGTTTCATCACAGGCAAAAATAAAAATCAATAGGGTGAGGATTTCAGACAAGGAAAGGAAATTACAAATTAAATGGAGTTTGACTTTCAGAAGCTGCAAAGACTGAGAACACAGGATTCTGCAAAAGACAAGTTTGGGGATAACTGTGCAAGGTAAAGCCTTCCAAATCCCACCACAGTCAACAGAAAACCTGAAACACTGTTCACAAATCAGAGCCCTTAGCAGAAATCTAGTATAAGTTACAGCATTTTTAATTAAAGACACCAGCTGTCATTTTTCCTACTTGTACTTTATCCATAAAGCACAGCAGTTTCATAGCGAAACAGCCCTGTAGGACTGAATACACTGCAGCACACCAGATCTCAGAGAACCAGGTTTATCGGCCAGCCCTGGCTGTATGAGCACAGACAGGCAGCACACAGCTGTGGGACTAAGCTTCTCCCATCACAATCGCATCAGCATCCTTCATGCCTGGACAACGCTCTCAGGCACATGGTGCGACTCCTGGGGATGCCCTGGGCAGGGTCACGAGTTGGATTTCAAAGATCCGTGTGGGTCCCCTCCAACTCAGCATATTCTGTGATTCTGTGCAGCCCTTAAAGACCTCCTGACGAATCATGATATTGAAATCGCCATTATCGTTCTTAAAAGGAGCAAACCAGCAAGAAACACTTCAGAGCCCTTCCTCGCATCCTCCCTCCACGCAGTGGGAGGGTGTGGGGGCTGACAGTGGGGAAGGAGGGCAGCAGGAGCCCTGCACGGCGGCCCGCAGCCCCTTTCCACACCGCAGCACGAAGCACAAGCTGCTTCCTCCACCTCGTGGAGAATCATGAGAATGATCTGCAAACCACAGCCACCAAGGAATGATAAAGTACACAATATTTAAACAACAACAACAAATCCTTTCCCCAGCCCAGAGTGCTCCAGAATTTTTGGAAATAGTTTTCTGTTCCATCTGATCTATCATAAGTGCTTGAAAACTTCCTTTTTTCTTGTTAGTGCAGAACGTCATTAAATAAACAAGAGATTCAGAGAAGCGACTTAGAGATCCCTACTGTGAAGGAATGGTCAGATCTTAAGCTACCTGGGAAGTCACAACATTTATGAACTGCTTAAGCATTAAAAAATGGGGAGAACCTCCTCAGTCTGGGTGGGTTTTTTCATCTCGTTGTGCTCAAAACTTTGTACCAGCAAATACTATTGTTATTACACAAGACAGTAGCTCTGTTACTATTCCGGAACAGTTATATTCTTAATAAAAGTGGTTTTGCCTCTTTAATTAAGAATATGACTGTTCCAGAATATTATTATTATTGATGCTTGCTTTGTTTCATCAGCTGTCTTGCTCTCCTGTATTTCAATTTTACATGATGGTATCAGATTCATCTTCCCATGATCAGCCACTGTTTGTCAGGTTCTACTTTATCTGATACCTTGAAAAAATGTTTCTGTGGGTTTAGATTTTCCTGTATCTCAACTCTTTTTGCTATGATTTTTGATTGTTTTTTTGGGGTTTTTTTACCAACAGAAATTAACACTTCATTCAAATAAATTTTTATAGAATTACAGTATTGCCAACTTTTCTTGGCATATTCTTGCTTCCATTGCCTCAGATTTTGTTTGCTCTTTGATTGCTCACTTACCTTACAAAGATGGTTTGATTGAAGTGTCCATACTGACACCCACCCCAAAGCACAGTGTGGTACCACACAGCTGAACTAACCAAACATATTCACTGTGTGCTAATTGCATAGCAAGCAGCAGTCAAATTAGGTTCTAAAATCAACACTCCATTAAGACAGCTGGAAGAAATTCACACTTTGCAGTGCTATTGTGTCAGTCTGCCTACAGAATCTATACATGCTATTCTTTCTGAAAGGTAGTAAAAATGTAGGACAAAAAGGCTCTGCAGAGCAAATTTCAGCTTCTATCCAGATTCTAGTGTTTTCCTGCCCTTGATTCCTTCTTCCTTCTCCTGGGAAAAAAAAGAAAGTTGAAAAAACCTCAACAAAACAAAACAAACACCACACACCTAAAAGCTCTTTTTCCAGAGGCCCAAGTGATTTCAGCCTAAACCCACTCACCTGGCTGAGGGCAAAGGAGGCCAGGGCCCTGTGTTAGGCTCAGTGCAGCCAGGCATCCCGCAGCCAAAGCAGGCTCTAACATCCACACCCAGCCAGTGCTGCATGTCCCTGGTTTGTGAGGGCCCTGACCCCAGAGGGTCTATGCATTCCCACATGCAGGAGAGGAAACAGGAGTGCACAATCTGGAACACAATTTTTAGCAAGAATGCATACCCAAACCACCCACCCCTGTAAATGGCTGTTACCAATTCTCAGGGATAGCAACACTTTCACTGCCACCTTTATAGGCAGCAGTTCCCAGTTGGATTTACCATTTCCCTGCTGTGGCTGTTCCATGCCAGCTGCTGGGCAGACTGCCCCCTGGCTGGATCCATTACAGCACAAAGGCATTAAGTAAGTAATAATGTTTTTATCACAAAGACTGATTTCAAGGGACAGAAAAAGCAGAGGCTCAAGTGTCTGAACAAGGAGTGTCTAAGCTAGCCATCTGTGCTCAGAGAGCAGCTGCCAGCACTGCTTTCACCATGAGCTGAAGGAAGAGATCAGGACTGCTCTCTTCAGCTACTGCAGCAGTGTGTAACAAACCAGGTAAAAGAGATTGTGGATTAGGTCAGACATAGAATATTTTTAGTGATGAAGAGAGACAAGACATGTTAAGTTCAAGTGAAGAGCGTTCACTGCATCCAGTGAACATTTTGTAAATGACTGCCTGGAGTTCCAAGCTACAGCATGTAGGACACTCCCCAGCAGAGGATCGGTAGCTGCTGGCACTTGGCGAATATTCACGAGAGCTCTGCTGAAGATGACACCTACTTTACTGACAGTTGTTGTTTTGGCTTCACAAAGACTGCTGCTGAGAGCATCCAGGAATCTGGGAGATGGGCACTCTCTGCAGCAGTCAGAGGAGGAGATTTGGCTTTTGGAGGAGGCTGAGGAGGTGGGAATTGATGCTCAGCATTTTGCTAGGGAACGGACTCAACTAGGAAATGGAGATGCTGCTCAGATGGGGCTCTGGCCTCATTAGGCTTGGTTTAACTTTACAGAGCACACAGACAAGCCCTCAGATAGACCTGACTACAGTACAAGATACCTGTGCTGTCCCTGTGCACTGAGACAGGCACCTGTGGAAGAAGAGCAGTCATGTCATTTAGAAAGCTGTCTGATAGCCAAGGATAACTGCAGGTCCAAAAGGTGAACCTGTGTGAGCACGTGAATCCATTGTATGACCATGTGCACCAGGGCAGTATTGACATGTTCTCAGCACTTAATCTGTGAAAGCATAAAAATTAAAAATGTGCTCCCTTAAGCAGGATCAAGGGTCATACAGGCTATCACACCTGCAATTCTTTTTTTCTCTAAAATACTAACCATTTGACTGGTAACAATCTTTTAACACATTTCTCACAGTATATTCTCTTTCTAGGTCATAAAAGGAGGAAATTAGTGTATTTTTCAAGACACACCATCACCTCTGGGACCCCATAAAGTTCAATTCAAAACTGCAGCCAGTACTGCACACTTAAATAACCTTTCTACACAATGTTAACTGAATATTATTAGTACAAAGTTGTTAAGGATGGATAGCATGACTGGAGGTCCTCTTGTCCAAGGTCCCTACTCAAGCAGGGTCACCCAGCACATGTTTCCCAGGACAATATCCACATGACACAGTATTGAAGGATTTCCAGGACACTGCTTGATGTCTTAGTCAATCACTCCACCAGACATGTCTTGAATTGCCTCATTTCCTCCCTGGGCCTATCGTTTTTAGTAGGTGCTTTTGGTGAAGGAAAGGCATGAGGCCATAGTTTCAATGCCCTCAGAGACTGTTGGCTGCATCACTACAGAGAGAAGAATAAATACAGTCTGCCTATAGAGATTAAAAGGATAATTACTGCAGTACAAAAAATGTCTGTGTGAAAGACCAACTGGCCCAATCTCACGTAAGGGAAATAATATCTGGGGGGAAAAGTCTCCACAGTGAGATTTGGTTACATCTGTATAATGTTAAAACTTCCTCTCATTACTCAAAGCCCACCAGAACCACCCCATTTGGCACAATTATTTAAGACCCTCTACAACTGACCAAGCCCTTTACAAACTTGCCAAACAGGCAAAGCCAATTCACGGATTGACACAAATTCACCTCCCCACTGAGGCCATGAATCACCACATATATTAAACTAAAATTAAACTGATATGACTGTGGATAAATACATTCCTTGCATTCTTTTTCCAGTAGGAAATTGACCCACGTTTTGTTTGAATTACAGATTCATTGCACTGAAACAAATAACTAAATGGAAAGATATGAGTCCCTTTGAAGAGCTTGAAAATCAAATTTGGGTGATAATTAGCAGCAGACAAGTGAAACCTACTGTTTATTTGCACAGAACCTGATGTTACTGAGCTACCTCTGGAAAGGACAAATAGAGCTGCATATTCTGCTTTCCACCATGCTTCTCATTTTTAAACCTTTTACAGAACATTGTCAACTCACCAATGTCAAAGCTCGTGCCACTTTGTTAAGTAAATGAGGGGAAGGAAGAAGCAAGTGAAAACCCTCTTTTTTTTTTCCTGTTCTAAAAAAAAAATGGCGCTCTAAAAATTTACATCTGCTCCTTCTCCTCTTCCTCTCCGTACACACAACAAAATTGGATTTCAAGATAAATATTGCTTTTGGATTGCAGTACAAACAAACAGGTCTGTATTTGAGTATAAGGTTTTGAGGCTCCTGGTCACACCATTCATAGCATTGTTTATTCCAATCTTCAGTCTCAAATTCGTTCAGTGCCTGCACCCTGGTATCAGAGCCATAAAACTACTACTAACACCTTCAACTCTGAAAGAGCATGGCAGATGAAAAAAAAAAAGTAAATAAATTCAGTTTTCTCTGCCATCAATAATCTCACCCTGGTATTTATTTCTACCAAACCAGCCAGGTAAGGAAGAAAATACCTTCACTCTGATTTGGGTAGATGCTAAACACATCTGCATGCAAATAGCAGAGGGGGTGTCCTAGCTAGAGAGTTTACAAATTGAAGACATAAACATGAATTCCCCAAAAGTTATGGAAAACTTATGGAAAATGGGGGCACAGGTAAAATATGACTATTTTTTGTAGGAACCTGCTTGATAACAATGACTCTGAAACGAATCACACAGCCTCTGACAGAACACTGCTGAAGAAACAGGTCACAGTGACTTAAGACTAGAAGCATCCAAGAATGCTTTATTACTTAGTTAAGACATTAAAATTTGACTGCCAAAGGATAAAACAAAACAAAATCAGAGTGGAGTAGTATCTCCCTTTTAGCTTTAACAAACTCATACGTGTTAATATTCCACTTTAATAAAAGCAGTCCTCAACTTCCTGGGAACTAAGATTTAACTCTCAGACTGGTTGTCACAGGATTAAAACTGCCCTTCTTAATAGATGAGAGAAACACAATGCATTTTCATAAAGGGAATTCTAATTACTACAGATATCTTAAGCTTGTATATTGTTTTCAGTAAAAACTCAAAATTATTCAAATTGGTGGGGAAAATTTAACCTCAGAAAAAGAACAGTGAAGTAGCCAATAGATTCCATACCTCCCTTACCTCTTAGTAAAGAATTATGTTGTCAATGACATCCACTCAGTAGCATGAAAATACCTCCCCCATTCCACATTACTTTGGAACTGACTCACAGTTTTTAGTAATGTTCTTGCTCAAATTAACATCAGATCGTGCATATTAGGTATGTTCTTTCACAAGCAGCTTTCAAATAGTGTGTGAGCCCATCCTTGCAACTGTTAAGACACACAAATCCTCATCTGAGTAAAATATTCAATAAATTCATTCTTCACCCAGGTGCAAAGGGGGAAAAGAGAAGTATGTTTAATATTAAGTATGTTGATTATGTTATCTAATATATAAACAGATATAATACTGTACAACTTCCTGTGTCTGCAATACATCCTGTGTTTTTAAAATCAAGTTCAAGTCATTTAAATCTCGAAAGTCCCCAAAAAATCCATCCCACACACACCTACTCACCTTCCTGTTAATTTCTTCCAAACCCTGGAGCCTCATCTCCTTCAGCCTCATGTGAATTTCCTTCTCTGGAAACAAAGGTTTCCAAGTCCCTGTTCCTGAGCACTCAGTATCCAGCCTTCCACAGACACAGGAGACACTCTGCTATTTGTCCTTGCTAACAGAGGCCTTCAAAATCCTTCATTAATTTTACCATGAAAGCAAGGTGAAATTATTCAACCTCATTAATACTAACTCCACGCATTTTTTTATCCTGTTGGCCATTTGTCAGCCCCAGATACACCCAGCAATGCCACGCTGTGAGATAAGCCATAGCAGGTTTCCAATGATGGTGACTCCACTCCCTGGGCAGTCCATTCCAGGGATGAACAACCCTTCCAGTGATGAAGTTCCTCCTATATCCAGCCTGAACCTCCCCTGGCACAGTTTAAGTCTTTTTTTGTCCTGTCACTAGCTGCCTGGGAGGAGAGGTCAATTCCCACCTTGCATATACATATATATGTCTGTGTATAAATATATAAAAATAAATAAAATACAGAAGAGCCTTAAATTCTCATGCAGCTAGTTCCTCCATTGACAAAATACTTTTTCCCCACAAGATAAGATATAAACTCTAGAAAAAAATAAAATGGGGTTTGTCCTCAGCATACAGCACGGCAACTTTAAAGGCTTTTGCTTTTACACCAAAAATATTGGTTCAGCTGGACATTTTGTGTCCTTTGATGGTTTTCTTCCCTAGTACAGGAAGCTCCCTTAAGCTTGCTTGGTGTTTACCTATTGTAACACATTTTTTTCCAATTCCAATACAATGACCAGTTGCAAGATTAGCAGCACTCACAAATGCCAATCCATAAATCACAGAGAAGTACGCCCACCACTACTGCCATCTGAAATCTGTACATGCATTGCATCTGTGCACCAGAGCTGCTATGAGCAGAACCTCACCAGAACTTGCTTCTTCTCTGCAGTGACTTTCTTTAACCAAAGTGAGAGTTGACCCCCAGTCACAATTTCTCCCATTTCTTGAAGCTGTCTGAAAAATGCATTGTTGTGTAAAGTCCAAGGAAATGTGTGTATGATTTTAAAGGAAAAATTTAAAGGCTTATAAAAACAAACACTTCCCGGAGAAGAGAGGAATTCCTCTACGTTTTAAAATTATCTTCTTACCTTTCCTTGTGCCAATCTTATTCTGGCTTTTTTTTTTTCTTCATTCAGATCCTCAAAATGAATGGTGTTTTGACTTTCTTAAATCAGCTACACATTAACACACATGCCCAAATCTTCTGAAATTCTGCCCCGTAAGTTGGAATAAACGTAACAAGGGCCAGTATAAAAATGCTATTGAAAGGCAATAAAAAAAATACGCCATGTTCCTATAACATAAAGATATTCCCAGGTGAAGACAGCTGCACAGTAAACTTCACATAAAGTGTTTAGCAATGCAAAAGGTTTGCCTGGTGATTCTACAGGGACATGACAAAAAAAGGAAAAAAAACAACCCCAAGATGCTTAGCCATCCTAACCCAAATACAGATTAAAATAATATATAACTGATTTTATTCATTTTGTTGCTGTCTGCATCCATGTGGGAAGCATTCAAAAGGCATGTTTATTTTGTCTCATTGACAAAATAACAAATACTAACCGTGAAGATTTCTACCTTTCAACAGTGCAGGCCCTACTCCAAGTTGAGAGGCAGTGCCCTTCACCAATGCTCCACTTCCATAGCCTCCAAAAATAAAGTGAGGAAGTTCCAGGCATAAGAGCTTACTAGATCAGAGGCTCAGCATTCTTTCTGAAAAATTCAATCACAGTAAGAAAAGGTTCATCACCCCTCTAATAAAAGAAGGAAGATTCATTTTATCACCTGCAACTGTAGTATCTTCTCACAGCCAGAAGGAAGGAATGAGAAATACCCGAACACAAGTATCTATAACCAAATGCAGCTGAACACGAGTAAAATCTGCAGTGTGGATGCAGCAGTCACACAGTGACTCTTATCTTCCATCTCCCTGAGGTATCAAGAAGATGATTCCTCTACCTTGTGAAAACACACCAGAGAAGGAGAGCATGATGTCTCAAGAACCTCGCCATGGCAAGACTTCCAGTACCAACAAGGCAGGACCATTGGCTCTCTTGTAATTTGGAGATTAACATTATTGTATGTAGTTATAATGCCACATGAACCAAATCCTAATAGTGTATGTTCAGAAAGATGCATAAGGAGTATGGAAAGTTGGCCTACTCAGAATATTACAACAGAGCTGCATCGTGAAAATCAGAGGAGTAGAAGTATTTTGTAGTCATATTACTTAAAACTGAGACCAATCATCTTTTGGAAATGTAAATATTCAACCTGGTTAAATCAAGACAATCACAGATAGACATTTTTTCCCAAATCTTTGGCTGTATTGCAATGGTTGTTTCAATTTGTAATCTCCAACTAAACATTTCCTATCCATGGATTAACAATATATTTACTGACTTGTGTCTTTTAACAGTATTTATCCAACATAACAAAATAAACTGCAATTTGTTATACTTTTTTTTTTTACAAAACATTTTATAAATATTTTTACAAAATGTATACAAAGCAATTTCAAGTGAGACATACTTTACAAATGAAGGTATTTAAGCAAATAAAGTCCATACCACACTGACAATAAGTGACACATCCTCTTTAAGTGAAGTCAGTCTGTAAGGCCTCCCTACTCTAACAGATAAATTATACTAAAATCTTCAAAATGAACATAGTTTTCTTAATTGCCAGTTTAAAATTTGTTTTAATATTAGGCAGTATTAAATAACATTGAAATCACAATGCTGATCCAGCAAAATAATGAAAACATGTTTAAAGTCATGCACATTCACAATACTTTGCTGGACTTCAGCCCATATGATTAATAAACTTTTTTTAAGCACCACAAAAATACAACTTTTTCATTAACTGCTTCACCACGTACCAGAATTCCTTTAGAACTGAATTCAAAGGAGTGAACAACAGATCATTAACAATCTAAGATCAGTCTTACTAGGATTGTTCAATGGGTTCCTCTCATCAGCAGTTCAGAGAAATGCATCTGACCAAATCAACCACGATTACTTTTTGTAATTTGTCATTTTTATATGCTGCTGTCCCCCTTTCCCAAGGAGACCCAGTAGAAGACACACAACCTGATGCTTCAGTTATGTGCTTGCTATAGAGAGGCTGGCATCCCCATACCCATTTCGAGGTGGTACAGTAAACAAGGGGATTGATGAATGTGCAACTTCACTTTTTTTTCCTCAATAAAAGAAAACTTTAACTAGTTAACATACAGCTGTGTAACTTACTGCTCTCCTTCCTAAATAGTTCAGAATGGTTCCATTTCCAAAATGATAAAATAAAATATGCATCAGGATACACAGCCATGAGAATATTATTAAATCTAAAAAGGCAACAGGTGAAGACTATCTTGTCAGTTTGCCAATAAGAAAACAACTAACTGCCTGAGCATCTATTCTGTGGACACCCAATTAAAAATTTAAAACTGGCAATACATTTATATTTTATACAACACTTGGGAATGTTGGGTTTTTACAAACATGGACTTTAAAATTGGCACAATTTTTTTAAATGGCAACCAGTAACATACAAAACCAGTACTTCCATTCACGTTGAAGGGGAAATGAATTTTAAGGAAGTTCATCTTTCTCTCATTGCTTTCTAGATTTGGTTTCCTTTAGTGGTCAGACAGTGGACTGTAGCTCAATACTGAGTTGCGCTGTAATGTTCTACTATCCCAAGGATCTAATCCTCCTTTCCTTCTGTGCCATTCAGATAGACTGAATTACACACAAGCAAAACCTTTTGGTTTCTCTCCTGGCAATCTGACTGACAACCACAGCTTGTCACAATGAGCCTCTATATCGTGAAAATCATAATCAGCAAGTCTGGAAAATGGCTGGTAATGTTTCTGAGAAATGGTGGAGAAGTTCTGGGGGAGAACATGAGCATACCTTAGAAACCACAAAAGCTGTATCCTCCTGAGCAGACATATGTACTACACACACGTGACGAACGTCAGCGCGCTTATGTGCATAAAAGCACTCATGACCAAAGTAAACTAGAACAAAGCAGCATGGGCAGCAAAAAAAAAAGTCATAGATTAAAATAAATAAATAAAATAATAAGATTCTATCTTAACAACATGACAGCAAGCCAAATACAAACCATGCAATGGTTTCACTTGGCTTTACAATATGAATTAATAATTACACATTTTTTGATATGTTTAAACAATGGGATTGCTGATCAACTTTGGTCTGTACATATCTTGATAATTATGACTGCTACGGTGGATGACTTAACATTCTCTGACAGCAAAAAGCAAAAAAAATAAAAAATAAACACTGGCCTTTAAATTTAATCAGAGTAAGGCTAACATCCTCTTAAAATATAAGCTACAAATACAGTTTTCAAAAAAAAGTGCTTTTGACACTTGGTCTAAAAAAAAATAACAAACAACAAATTAAAAAAAAAAACAAACAAACAAAAAAAAAACATTTATACCACTTCAGAAAGACTCAAGGCTGACTACATCCAATTATAAAATGCAAAATCTTTTCCTCAAGAGATAACATATATATGTATTATATATATAAATTCATGGCTCTATCATGGCCTCATCCTGTACACTTTGCTATTTACTGGCTTCCATTCTACCTTCCTTAGTCAAGCATTTATTACTTCATATCATGCCACTGTGACTAAGATCATATAATATCATCCCACAGACTAAAGTTACCCACTACAAATATATCATCAAGTACTAGTTTCTGCTCAGAAAGCAATAGAAAAGCACTTAAAGTTTAAATTATGAAGCCTTGTAAACACACTGATGATTTCCTTCCAACTTAAGAATCCTAGAATACAGATTCATTAACAAAGCAAATAATCACTTCTGAATAGAGGTACAGTGGGTTTTCCAGAAAAACTAAAAATTTGATGATTTGTGGAAGAGAAGGGTAGGGGAGAATTGTTGCTTCCATCACTCTTTAAAAACATTTTCTTAATAAATATATCCTTTCAAATGACTGTGATTGTCAGTATATTACCGTATCATATAGGGCCTAACAACCTGCAACCCTGTTATGTTGCAGTACTGCTCAATTATCAAAAGCACTATCATAGTAATACTTGAAACAGTAAGGCCCTAACAGACTGCATTCTAACAAGGATTAACTTTACTTGGATATCTCACTGTAACCACAATGAGTATTGCTCTCAAACACAGAACAGAATCTAGTTTAGAAAGGTTAACCTTAAATGCATGTCAGGCTGTACTTGTGGTGTCATTCACATTTGCTTCTGCTAAGAGAAACATAACTTGTCCATGGTACTGTAACTATTAACACTCTAAGATACTATTTACAGCTGCTTCTAAAATAGAGTCAGTTTCTACAACACTTTCACTGTGGTCTGGAATAAATTTTTCCAGGCAGTTCTCTTGTGAAGCGATAGGTGAAAAATTAGGAAACTCTAATTCAACCGAGCCACTACTTGCTGCCTCATTTTGTGGCTGCCTCCCAGCTTTTTTAAGTTCCAAGATGTTTTTAAATGTAGTTTCTAAACTCTTACTGAGCAGTAAGTCTTGCTGGGGTTCACCAGAGCCTTTCCTGTTATCAGGATGCAAAACCTCATTCTTTGGAGAGCTCCTCAGAGTTTTGTCTTGAAGTGAATTATTACATATTACCTTTGAGAAAGATTGAACTGTGTTCCTTGATATTTTATTGTGTGTTCCATGACTGCCTCTTGACACAATTTTTGACAAGTCTTCAGAACTTGAAGAATTCTCAGTGGACTTGGCAAGATCTTTCCCACTCATCCTTTCTTCAGAAAGGGCCACGTATTGGCTCTCTGAAGAACAATTAGCTTTTTCAAAC
The DNA here is from genome assembly GCF_000691975.1 of Corvus brachyrhynchos. Lineage (NCBI taxonomy): Eukaryota > Metazoa > Chordata > Aves > Passeriformes > Corvidae > Corvus > Corvus brachyrhynchos. The sequence goes on along the minus strand of NW_008240122.1, from coordinate 1,033,878 downwards.
TTTAAAGCTTTAGTGAGGCTCTCAGATTTTTTAGAAGAAGCTTTTCCTTCTTGTGGTGTCACAATGTTGTTAGGCACTAGAGGAAGTTTACTGTGATTTGTGGACTCTGCTGAGCTGGATTTTGGTCGGTCTCTGGCTTGGGTTTTGGTAGTCTGACTTCGAGAAGGTAATGTTTTGCTAGACTGATGGTCACTTTTGCTGGACTGTGTTTCTTCAGCTGTTTTCTCAAATTGTTTGGCAGAACAACAAAAATCGGCCTGATAACCATCTGAAAATTAAGTAGCAACATTTTACTAAAATTACCTACACATCCAAATAACTGACACTCCAACACAGTTTCTGTGTATTGGAATTCAAATAATATCCACAGCTTACAGATCTGTGTCTTTAAGAGATGTTCATATGCTTAAGTGTTCTGCTGCGTACAGTGCAGGAGATTATCACTAAATTAATCACCACACTATGCACATATGTCCACTGTAAAACCAGATTAAGGGCACTTCCTGGCATTCTGAATATGCAAACATGGTCTCTGAAGACTAACACTTTCTACAACACCACCTGTGAATATCCTTTAAAATATGCAGATCACACAGAACCTTTAAACAATTACAAATAATGCGTTTCCAGGTGCTATGTTCAACAATATTCCGGTTAAAACTGCTGCCATTTAAATGGCCTTGACACTCCAAAAGCAACACTTCATTAAGATGAACAAGAGTATTCATGTTTCAAACAGTGGTGTTCTTTCTGGCTGCAAGCAAACTCAGAGAGTCTTCCCTGCTAGAATGGAGGCCCTGCAGGAGTCATGACTGCAGGGAAAGAAAGTCAGTCAAAAGAAACATTTCTCTGACAAACAGGTAAAATATTTGTTTTTCCCCACAAGTAACTGCTTCAATACTACAGTGCCTCTGGATTGTTGAATTCTGGAGTTATATAAAGTTATCTTGCAACTTCTTATCAAATATTTCAATCACTGGAATCTATAGCAATCCATAGCCTCACTGCGGCCGCAACTATTTTTAAACACTCCAAACTTAATTTAGGAGTTAAGCATTACTTACCAGGATCCACAAGTGCAAGACGCTTATCCCGGGTCAGAGATGCTCTTTCCTCCTGGTTAAACATCCTATCAATCATAACCATTTCTGCAGAAGGATTTATCCGCTGGAGGAAAAGGAAAAAACAATCTCTGTAGTGACTCATATATTGGTACCAAATCAAAACATTTATAGCTTAGTTACTCTTCAGAGAAAAAGACGTTTCTTTTTTTACATATTTGTGAAGAACATTCACAGTTCAACAATCTTGACTCTGAACCAACCACTTCTGAAACTCAATCACAAAATATTACTCACATTATACTGCAAATTTTATTTGAGAAAGATTTTAGAACAGGGAATTGCTATTTCACTTGTATGAATTGTACTTTTTCATGACTTAGTATGCTCACTACTGTATACCACAATTTTTCTACATCATACAGTATCTTTCTCTTTTAGAGGATCAACCAGCAAAAATCTTGAACTGGGACCACCCTATCATCTTCCCTGCACTTCTCTCCCATCCTTGTAACTAGCTGGTGCAGAGCTGCATTTTGCTAACAATGCCTTCAAGCCAGCTGGATCCATCCATCACAGAAAATGTTCACTGTACTAAGCTGTAACACAGGCAACTAGTTTAAAACCTGACTGCTATGTGAAATAAACCCTTCCAAACTACTTAATGGGATTTGCTATACAGCATACCAGACGCTAAAAGAACAAATCACAACCTCCATCCTCCCTTTGCACCTGCAAATACTTGCAAATATTTAATGGCTAGGATCTTTTACAATGAAACTGTTCATTTTTAAAACCATGTTAATTCTAATAGTTATATTATGTATTCCTGTCTCTAAATATCTAAATGTCTATTATACTCAAACTCAGAACTTTTCCAGGCTTGAAAATTAGCATGTCTGAAGTCACAATGGCATTTCCTGATCCTTGTAAAATACAATTCTTGAAGTAACTTTGTCAGTTTTATTTTACCTCATACCTGGGACTGTGAAAGCACTTAAATCAGAAGCATGTCTGATGAAGTTCCACCTAGCTTTTAAGGACAATGATTTCCTAAACTGTAATATGATATGGCTCCAATTATAATATGGCTGGAGGCCTCTGAATGGACAATATCACCACTATTTCAGGTTCCATCAGCCACAGAAATACACAGAAATCACCTTCCTGACTATCAAAGCCTGTTCAGTGTAGCACTTAAATCAGAAGCATGTCTGATGAAGTTCCACCTAGCTTTTAAGGACAATGATTTCCTAAACTGTAATATGATATGGCTCCAATTATAATATGGCTGGAGGCCTCTGAATGGACAATATCACCACTATTTCAGGTTCCATCAGCCACAGAAATACACAGAAATCACCTTCCTGACTATCAAAGCCTGTTCAGTGCTTGTTCAGAGCAAAGCAGAAGCAGACAACAGAATTTCATGTGCCTGCTCTGCAGGTATTTTTTTAACAAACTGAATCCCATCCCATAAACAAAGTGTACCTGGGTTCTACACCTTACCATTGCATCTTCTATAAGCAAACATCTGTATTTGTTCAGCATAGCCTGCGTCCTCTTCAGAAGCTGTGTAGCTACAGATTCAAATTCACTGTCCACTAGAAAGACAAAGTACACTTTCAAACACTGCTCTTCAATAAACTGCACAAAATTTAAAATGTTCCTTTTCTTACTGCTCTAATTTACATTAAGAATCCTTGCAATACACTGATTACAAACTTACTGCCAAATTTTAAAAAGAAAATTACCTTTTCTTAAATCTTCTTCTGTTGGCAGTGATCCCTGGCACACGTGGTATGAAAGGAGTCTCTGAACTGCATCATTTAATGATCTGAACCGGCTTTTATCTGGTGTCACAGCATGTACCTGATCCTTCTGTAATTGCTGTAGAATACTACAACAAAAATTAATGATATATAATTAACACATACTGTACAGAGTTTTTACCGTGACAAAAGTAAAAATTAAGGTTTCTGAAACAAAATTATAAAGGAAGAACGACTTACAAAGCTCCTTTAGTTAACTGCTTAGCAGCAGGCCTTTTCTGTCCAACTAAATGACCATCCACCTAAGTTCAAAATAAAAGACAAGTTACAATATATCCCCTCACTTCCAAAGCCTAAGTTTCAGTATTCGTTTTTGTCAATTAGGTACATCACCAACACTAATTGTAACCACCATGTAAATATGAACACTTTCAACTATCTCCTATTTTCACAGAGCACTGTATCAACAAAATACGGAAGTGACATAAACCAAAGGTCAGAAATGCTGTTTGTAGGCAAATTCCACTGTTGTGCATTATACATACTTCACTAGGAAAGAGATAAAATATAGCAGTGCAAAGAAGGAAAGGTGCAACTAAATACTTCTCCAAATAAATCTGCTCTCACAAACTGTCTCTGCATTTCTCAGATGATGTTATCTTGGCTGATATTGATGGATTAGAGTATCTGTGAGGAAAGCAGGCTAAGGTTGTGCACTTAAATTCTCAAAAGCCACAGCAGCTTTGGGGGGTGGTAAAAGTCGTTCTAGGAATTCTATTTCAGTGTCAATACTACAGATATGCCCATCAGGTAGAGTTCTAACTAATTTTCCCCTTTGCTCAGACATTTAGCAAAGCCAAGATTTTTCCTGGGAACACTGTCCGAGGACCTGAGGCTCTCTGAGGGGGTAAAGACTCATGGCAGGCAGACTGTAACAGAATTTGCCTCAAAAAGCCTCTAACTTCAGAGCATAAAAAGTAGTCACCACCAAGGAGAATGAACATCAGATCAACTATTACACAACCAGGCTGAACTCCTAACTGAGCACTACTCTACCTTCTGCTCTACTTGTACATCAGTAAGACATGGAAAAGCATTCCTGTCCTACTACATTGATAAATACATTTACAAACAAAAATTCTAAGTCAGATCCTCTCCAAAAAAACTCATCCTGGACAGTGTTTTTGTGCATACTTGCAGTATGTGGGAGAACTTTTGATGGCAAAAAAAGAAGACTGCAGTAAAACAGACAAAGAGCAGGTGGAACTTTCCTGCTACTTCTCACAAACCACTCTCTCCCAATCAGCCAGAAAAAAGCTGAGTTTGTAAGAACTAATGAGAAGATTAGGTCTAACTTACGGCCAACTCAATGAAGAATTGCCATGTCACACGAAATTATCTTCAGGGAACAGTACAGTCAGACTCCACTTACTGAACTGAATCTCAAAACAGCATCCAGTGTATCAATTTGCAAAATAATCAATATTTGTTATGTCAAGGTAGAATTTGTCAAGTTTGAGGGAGTTCATATACTCTACAAAAAACCTCCAATGATTCCTTATTTGTTTGCTCACTCCCTCCCCCCACACTACTGGAGAGGAGAATTAGAAAAAAAGTGAACCTTGTGAATTGAAAAGAACAGTTTAAAAACAGGTGAACCTTGTGAATTGAAAAGAACAGTTTAAAAACAGAAACAAAATAAAATAACATAGTAATGATAGTTATGATAAAGTTGTAATGAAAAAGAGAAAAAGGGGCAATTAAACCCAGGAGAAACAAGCGACACACAACGCAATTTGCTCAGCACCCTCTAACTGATGCCCACCCCGTTCCCACGTAGTGATCAGCAGCTCGCAGCCAATTCCCCCATTTATATACAGAACATGATGTTCCAGAGTATGGAATATTCCTTTGGGTTTGGGCCAGCTGTCCTGGCTCTGCACCCTCACAGCTCCTTGTGCACGTCCTCACTGGCACAACATGGGGCACTGGAAAGGCCTTGACTTGCAGAGAGAGCACGGCTCAATAACCAAAACACCAGTGCGTTATCAACATTATTCTCATCCCAAATCCAAAACACAGCTCTGTACTACTCACTAAGAAGAAAATTAACTCTATCCCAGACAAAAACCAGGACAGACAGAGAAACATATAAATAAGAGGATTCTCTACCTGTATACTCTGCTGAACTGATGATGATCCTATCACTTTTTCTTGTGGCTGTGCTGTTCCTAGAGATTGTTGTATAACTTTTCCTCCAGAGTCCTGTCCTATAAAACAAAAATTAAAAATACTCTTGTCATCCTAAGCAAGAAGAAAATAATTTTATGTTCCTATCCTGGTAATTGAGTTTTAAGGAAAGATAAGTCTTATGCTTAAAAGCATTACTGCAACTATCCTGTGGAGAAACCAACTCATAAAAATGAAACAGGACTCATATTTTGTCCCGCAAACCACAAAAATCCTCAGATTAAATCACATCCTACCATAGTATTGCAACATAAGAAGAAATTCAAGTATTTTAAGTTTAGTGTCCCGACACTAAACCTAAAATCATACAGTAAATTTCATCAAGCTTTTCAATACTGACCCTCCCTCAAGTGTATCAACCAAATTTTTCTAGAGCTCCTGGAAGTACTTAGACAGCAAGCATATTTTTTCCCCTAGATTTTTTAGATAGGTAGACTTCCTCCAATTGCCTTGCTCTACAGTTCAAACAGCATGTTATCAGTCATGCTATGATACAACCAAAACAAGTAAGAATTTATTAGATTTTTTTTCCCAAAGACACCCAGCATACTGTGCTGATTGTATAGAATTGCCTGGACACCTTACACACATAACAGTACACAAGGAAAAAAAAAGCAAAGTACAGTATAGGACCTTATTCAAAAGGTTACTTATGTACAAAGAGAACAGGAAGGTTACTGCATTCTTCTGTTTGCCTTGAATGTACTGGTTTTGTTCTTTTAGTAGTATGGTGCTGCTTGAAAAGCTGCTATTTTGCCATGAACAATGCGTGAACTATTCTAATTGAAAGTGACACATTCAAGAACAAAGTGAGTGATGACAGCCTGCACATAACCTCGTAACAGCTATTTCTCTTCTCTCTGTATCTGAAGCAGCCACCACATTAGAGAATCTAGAAGTTTCACAGAATTTTAGCAGATGTCTGTATTTTGAAAATTACTTATTTCTATTTTCCTAAGCTGGAAAAAAAAAAAGAAAGAAGGTATAATTTTGGATTTCATAGAGGGGAGAAAAAATTGCTAATTGTGAACATTCAACTTTTCAATCTAGAAGATGAAGTGCCATGGTTGGGAAAAATCAAAGCACACATTCAATACTGAAAAAATATAGCTTGAATTCTTCTAAAAATAAAATTCAAACAAGCTTTAGAACCCTACGAGCATAAGCCATCAATGTAAGCCTGGCATACTGAAGAAGAATGAATCTCTGTTGCTGGAGAAAATTAAGAAAATTATGTTAAAAAGACCTTAGTTGACCTGATAGTGTGTTGCTCAGAAGACTTGTTAGCTGAGGCTGTCTCATATTGTCCTGTGTCTTCGATGCAGAAACTGGTGATGTCTGGTTCACAGCCTTCTTCTGTGCCACATACACAAAATAAAAAACAAATTTTCAAAAAATCACAGTGAAATATTTACTGAAAGCTTTAAGAAACACAAGGAAAAGGGACCGAAAACTCATCTCTCTGTATACTTTTTTAACTTCAAACTCATCAGTGGTGAAATTTCACACATCTCAATCCCTCCAAGTTCAAGAATGTTATAAAGTAAACCAGAGAGGAACAGGAATTACACTAACAGCACAAATATATACCAGTTGCATTCTACAAGACCCCTGATTTACCACTACAAGTGGCACTCACAAAGCTCAGCTTCTCAGAGTTCCAAACCTGCAAGACAACGAAGTTGCTTTCACAACAAAAAACACCCACAGGGGAACAAACCGTCCACTGCTTAGCAACTAAATGATACATGGTTTAGTATAAAGTACAATGTTTAAAATGAAAAGTACAAACAAACTAAAAAGATTCTGGCAAATAGCGGCATTTGTCCTCCCATTTACAGCTCTGAAATTTCAGCATAAAAACAAAATTATCTTTTTGCAATAGGAAATACTATGCTTTTATAACTGCTGAAACTCACTGACCCAGCACATAACCTGCAAATAGGAAGATGTAGACACATGAAGAGAAAGTCAGACAGGCCTCAAATTACTCATCTGCAAACAAAATGCTACAACCTGTACCAGAAGTCTTGGCAAAGACTACAAATGTGTTTCTACAACATGTTCATACAAATTTTTTAAATACACATTATTTTTTAAGGCGTTATTTCACTGCAGATTTTGAGTTTGGTAAAAAAAAAATCCATCAGACCTTTGGAAAAAGAAAAAGATCTAAGTAAAAGAAGTAAAAGAAAAAGAGAAAGATCTAATTAGTGCAAATGCATTCTGAGAGAGCTACCAGTATTTTAAAATGACAAAAAAAGAAAAAAAAAAATCAAAAAAAGGACAGAAATTGAATAGCTTGTTGCTAATTGTGTGAAAAGTCACTGAGTTAAAATTGGCAGGTCACTCTGGAACTTTATGCATTTTTTTTTGTTTTAAACTTTTGACTGTTCGTAAGTTCACTTAAGAAAACAGAAAAATTTGAGTTGAATATATACTGCAAGTGTATCTACTGGACAGAAAAGACCACATCTCACCTTAAGAGTGAATTCAGATTTTTTTTTAACTACTACTAGTTTGACTTCTTAGAGCATTTTTTTAAAATGTTATGCTTTTACAAACTGTTTTTAAGGATTCTAAGAAACACTTCTTGTCTTTGCTTCTAACTGCTCCAGATACACATAACAAAAGCACCAATATATAAATAACAAAAGGAAGCCCAAGAAACCTTTTCATCTCTAATTTCAGTAAGTCAGACCTTAAAAATCCATAGGTTTTAGTGAGGTCAGAAGACTTTTAAGTGCTAAGAATGTACTTGAGCCTTTACATCTAGCCTATGGTAAGGTTTACAGGAGAGCTCACAATTGTATAAACTTATAATTCCCATTCCTTTAAATGGGAGCAGAAATGGATCAGTCCTAAGCACTTCTGAAAATACTATAAATCACCAACATCATCTTTGGAATTAATCAAAGTGACAGAGTTGTTCAGTCAGTGACAGATTTAGAAAATACCAAGTGAAATGATGACTCTGGGTTACAGTAATTTTCAGCAGTTCCACAGTATTTGTAACAATACAAACCAGCAAAATTAACATTCTCTGTATTAACCAGATTTTAGCACAGCTTAGAAGCCTTTCTTTGGCCACATTCTCAAGCAGCTTTCATACCTGACCAAAGGCAAACTGTTGTTGTGTTACTCCCACAGACGTGTGACTAAAGGTGCTGACAGACTTGGAGGAGGATGCTGGAAGACGATGCGATGCGCTGACGGCAACTTGAGCTCTGTTCTGGACCAGCTGATCTCCTGTGAAGTTCCCTCCTGATGCGACAGACTGAACCGATGCTCCCAAGCTGGGATGTACTGAACCAGAAGAACTTGCAGCAGCAAATCGATTAGAAGCTGACATATTTGGGACTGTGGACTGCCCAGGTGACATGGTAGTAAAACTCGATCTGCCTTGAGAAACATTAGCTTGGCTGGGTGACAAATGCAACACGGTTGGCGACGCCTGCTGCAGTGGCACCTGTCCACCAACAATTTGGGAAGTTCCATGATTTACTATAACTTGGTTGCCAGGAGCTGTGAATGTCTGGCCGGAAACAAGCTGAACAGCTGTGTTCTGATTATTCAGCATCTGTCCTGAATACGACTGGTTGGCTCTTAGCATATTTGTAGAGTTCCTGTTGAGCATTACATGCTCAGCAGACACTTGGCCAGGAACCAGCTGGGAAGGCTGAGTCTGAAGAAGTTGTCCATTTATGGCCTGGACATGATGAACTGAGTTAGAATTAACAGACAAACTTGTAGGTATGAGAAACTGGTTTTGAGGTGCATGAGGCTGTCCCATAGGAGAATGGATAACAATACTACCTCCAGCATTGCTAACTGTCTGAGGTGTAACTGATTTTCTTGTATTTTGTTGTTGATTAACAATATTAACAGACATATGAGGACCAACTACTGAACTTTGAGGTGAGTTTGCAGAAGCAAATGGAATCCCTTGCTGTACATGATGTTGCTGTATTCCCAAGTTATTCACATTGTAAGCAGTCTGCTGACCCATCTGAATAGGCTTTGGTTGGATATTAATAGGAACTTTGTTAGAGTTTGGTGCCAAACCCCTTTGAATGATGATATTATGGACAGGCAACGAAGTCTGAAAATTTGTGCTGTTAAATGGAACAGTTACAGGTTGTGCTACTGGACTTGAATTTGAGTTACTGAACAGCGAGTTCCCATTTGGAGTTTGTCTATGAACCAAGAGGCCACTGCTCATGTTTGCAGGTGTTTGCTGACCATTGCCTTTCAGTATTATCTGAGATCCATCGAGGTTATTGATGGTCATCATGGAAGGTTGATTACTAAATGAACCAATCAGCTGTATCTGCCCAGAACCACTAATCTGGCTGCTATTAGACAAATGCTGGCCAGGAACACTAATTCCGACATGTTGCATAAAGCCATGTTGCACACCGACTGTATTGCTTGCAAATGATGCTCCAACAGGTTGCTGTACCACTTGAGTAACTCCTATAGGTTGCAACGTCTGACCTGAGTAATTAGAAACATTAGAAGCCTGAGTAAAGGATGCTGATGAAGAAGGATGAAGCTGAGCTTGTGCAAACTGTTGGCTAGAACCTACACTGGCATCCAAATATGCCTCTTCCGCCAAAGTCTGTTCAGTAATATTGGCCTCCTGCAACGACTTCTGAAGAATATCAAAAGGCTGATCCTCAGTAAGATCAGGTAATGGAGAAGACACAAGTTCATCTTCAAGAAACTGAAGGCTACTGGACAGCTGCAGTCCATCACTAGGCCCCTCTCCAAGCTGACCACTTACACCTTTTACAGACGACTTAGGATCAGTGTTCTGAAATGCAAAACAAGAAATAAATCACTTTCAGAAATTCCAGTATCTGCCTTGTTTCCTCATTTGTTATTTCTTCATGCAAGCAAACTTTCTACACAGAATTATACTCTTCCCATAGCATGTGCAAGGTGATGTTGACAGCACAAACAGGTCATGGACATCCTGCTCACACCCTCAGACTGCTGGAGACGCTCCTCTCCCTTCTCAAATCTCTCAATACACAGCACTTAGCTCTGCAGCTGCACTGTTTCAAGACGACACAAAATGCTCTCTAAGTACCATTTTCCCTTCCTCAAGCAGAGCACTCTACCAACAAATGGATAAAAGAAACGAGGAGCAAAAACACCTCCACTGTACCTCACTTTGGGGCAAGGCTTCAGTAGTAACAGTACAAGCAGAGAAAAGACAGGAGAAAGCTTTCCTTTCACTGACTTCTGTCAAATGAGATTCATCTCCAAAATCCCACCAGCATTTCTATAATCACTTAGTGTAAACTAGTGACCATTCCATAAAGTTAGAACATTATGCTAATTCCTTGTTTAAAAAAATTTTAGAAACAAGGCAGGAAGAAAAAAAAAAAGTCACAGACTTTGTGGCTTATGCTCTTAAAAAGATTACTGAAACTATAAACATTGGAACTACCACAAATATTAAGTGGCACCTTTAATGAAAAAATCCTTCAAATCCACATCCATAAACACCATGATAAGGAAAATCAAAACCTATTTACTCTGCCAAGATTTTCCTAAAACAAAGTTCTCTCCAGAAACTCTAGACAACACAAGCATCAGGTTTCTGCAGATAGAATGACCAATTTAAATGCACAATAATACTCGCAATAGTTTTAAGCAAGGCAAAGTACACCCTTCTAAATTGCATAAGCACATCTCAGCTATTCAGAAGCTACAACCAGTTTCTTTTTAGGTCAGGATAAATGGAAACTGTGGGTGTGCAATTATCAGTCACATTCATACCCTGAGCCTTTACTCCCTGAAGGTCATAGACGCTTGTTTTCACCTCATGTAAACAGTGTGAGGATGCTGCAAGCCATAATTATCACATGCAATGATGTCCCCACCCTAACTTCCCCAAGCCTATTTATTCAGAATTCTACCCCAGTCTGTTTCTGAAACAATCTGTGTATTTTCTAAAACTTCCGTCATGTTTTAAAATACTAAAAGATTTTTCTTAAGATTAGATAAAACATTTTCAAGTTACAACTATAAAGCTACAGCAAGCTTTTAACACTTCTGTTAACAAAGGAATTAAACCACTGGTTCAAAGTCACAGTGTCTGAACCTCATGAACACCTAAAGCTACAAATCAGGTTCTCAACTGTACCTAAGCTACCATCAGTCAAAGCAAAAAGGAATCACTAACTAGGCCATAATTAGGACTCTTAACTGTCAGGTTCCTGAGGAGAATTCCCTACTGCATCTGTAACTTGTCTCCAAGGACAATGACCAAACTGAAATCTTTTACAACTGTGTAACTTAAACAGTTCCACTAATACTATTCCAGTTAGTACTAACAATACAACTACTACTACTACCAGTAGTAACACTAATAAATAATATTACATGCAATCAAGACTAATAGCTTAAAACTCTCCCACTGAAACAGAGAATCCCAAGTTTCATTCCCTGCTCCCAGGACTATTTAACATCAGAAAACAATTTTATATGCAAGAACTGGAACTTTCCAAGTTAATATCGCAATCACTACTATCCAGAAGAGGAGCCATGCAGAATACCATGCTAATTTCAAGAAGAAATCAAAGCCTCTGCAGCTTCATGAACCTGCTGACCATCAAGAAGAGTCTTATTCTCACTGGCTCCATGAATATTCTGCTCTCTTATGCTGTTCTATTATACTGTAATAGGATAATGGAAGCAGCCACCCAGTACAAGCCAGGCAACAGGGCAATGGCTAGGGAACCCTCTCATGACAACTGCCACAGGAAACCAACCTGGAATCAGTAGGGGTGGTACAGGCTCAATCAACTCAGGGAAGGTGGGGATGGGGGGATGGGAGGCAGTGTAAGGGAGTGGGAAGGGTGGACAGTGCTTTCTTTTCCTTCAGTCAGCAGGCACTTC
>NW_008240122.1:1008923-1021864 GCF_000691975.1 Corvus brachyrhynchos | reverse complement strand
AGCAGGAACTTCATCTTGCTTGTGTTAGGTGTTGGCTGAGCATGCTTACCAGCTGAGGCACTGAACCCTTGACACTGAATTTGTAAACTCTGCCACTGAAAGGCATGAGACGGGCAGCAAGACAGACAATCCTACTTCATGGTAGCAGTTCTGAATACATACAAATACAGAACTTTCAGTATCTGTAAAAACTTTAATGACAAAAACCTCAGAAGCACGTAAGTTTTCAGATGTCTCATTTTATGAGCAGGGACTGTTAAACCATCTGTTTATGGTAACATTTGTTCCTTCCCAGTGCACCATAAGAATCTGTATTTGCAATCAAGTCATTCTTCACTTATGTCAGCACGGGGCTCTCTCAGGAGGGAGGAGGGAAGAGAAGATGGCATCAGTGAAGAGATATATGAATATATATCTTTTATATATGAAGATATAAAATGATGCATACAGAGCATGAGAGGAACAGGTGCTGAGAATTAAACTGTAGTATGTCATCCTAGGAACATACACTAGGAATCCCTGCTCCTCTGACCACCTGCCTTCTACATTACCTATCCCCAACCTCATATACCAGAGAGCTCTTAGCTTTCACCAAATATTTTTATTTCTTTCAACTGCTACTCCCTATGCAACAAATCTACCTTGTCCAGAATCTCCCACTGCCTCTCAAAATTACCCAAAGAAACTCACTTTCTGAAAATATACCAGAAACACCTGACTCTTGCCTACCTAGTCATGCTTATCAGAAGGATGTCTACAAAGAACAACTAGGAAGTCTAGGCTGTAACAAATGCGTGTCATATGTCACCCTTTTTTCCCCCAAACCTGTTTTTTCTTAGGGTGAGTCCTCAAATCCCACCTCTGGCCAGTGCTGCATACAGGAAGCTGCTGTCTGCTAATGCCAGCCTGGTACCAGGTTGAAACCACTGTTCCCCATAAGCCAAAAATTGGGCATACCCTGTTACTTGTTGGTACCCTACTCCCTCAACATTATCTCAACCAGCTTGCCTGCTTCTTCTACAACATTTAATAACGATCCTGAAAGGAGAACGACAGGACGAACACTTCCCATTACACTACTGTGCCTACAGGAAAGTCACTAGTTCTCTACACACAGATTAATAGTTCTCAGAATTTCTTCCTGCCAATTATTTAAGGTCCCTACACACCTACAAGTGTATCCATGTATCTGTTATGAACATAGGAAAAACAAACAAGAGTCAAGATAACAGTACAATAGAAAGAGGAATTACCAGGAAAATCCTAGTCTATGCATTCAAATAACTTAATTGTGGGATTAACAATTCAGTTGTTTTAAAAAACACACCAATGAAATCGAAGAAATGTGGGTCTGAAGCAATCTCTAAGTCATCCAACATTCTACTCAAAGCATGACTGCCACCCACACTAGAGCAGACCAGCCTTGAATTTGTCACCAAGGATTGAGATTCCACAACCTCACTGTGTGAAACACAGCGAAAGGCTGCAATACAGTCCTGGCAAGAAGGAACACTGAAGACTTCTTGCAACACCTAATGAATTTAAAGCGACTTCCCTAACACTGAAGTTACAGGGAGGACACATCCCAAACTACCTCCTGAGTCTAAAGAAAAAAATACAAAAAGAGAAAAAAAACAACCCATTAATTATTTTTTTAAAAACTGCCAGCCCAGAATCTACATAAAGTAAGAAACAAAAAGCTATTCTAACATACACAGGAAACATATGAACGACCAATCTTCAAGGTCTATCTTTGAGCACTACTACACCTACAGTCTCTAAAGCCAGGAGTGCAGTTTGCTGGAGAGAGTTATACCAGAGAGCATCTTCACATATTTACACATTTTAATATATACATATTTATATATCTTTACATATTTACAAAACACAGCCCAACAATGCAGTATTTTTCAATTAATTCCCCACTGCAATACTTAACATACTAAGAGCACAAGATAGGTTCTATGTCAGTATTCAAAATTTTCACACAAAAAAAGTTGAAACCCACATCTACTTCATTCAGTTTTATAAAAGCCAAGTACGGCCATACAGAAGCATGCAATCTCAGTACTAATGTAATTTATCTCCTGACCACTTACGTTGGAGTTGGCGAAGATTGAATTTGAGTTGGCTACAGAATATTCTGCATTAGTCAAGTCTTCATTGCTCTAGTAAAAGACAAAAATTGTGTTCAGAAATAATATACTCAATGAAGCTTATCTATGTCTAATACACAGCAATGCTACTTACCGATTTACTACTAGGTCCATGTAGAAAATAATTCAGCGCTTGTGGGTCCCTTAAAGGGAGAAAAAAGATAAAGAAGTTAACACTTTTTGGAAGCCCTTTCTACTAATGAGGCTAATTTAACTAAGCCACATACTGTACTCATATAAACCAGGTTTCTAATAAAAACACATCTTTCATTGAATCCAACGCAAAGCTGAAAGTTTATATCATCTGGGGATCTGTGTTTCTGTATCAGCACAACTTCCAGATGCTGATCGTATCTGCTGCCATTTTAACAAGGCAAGTAATAAACTATGTTGATCACAAAATTTTAGTTGCACTCTATTTCCCTTCTGAGGGTGTTACTCATATTCTCTTAAAACATGGTATTTTATGGCAGCACACAGTACAAGACCTAAGGAATATACTACCACCAAATAACATGAGAACTAACACAGGTACCACCTCTTCTACAGCTAAACTATAATGCCTTGTTTAGCTAGCATCTAATAACAGGGTATTTACAAACCTGATTCTCTGATACGTTCTCTGTCACCTTTAACACAAGTTAATAAAAATTTATGATTGCCAGAGTAACAGTCCCCTCAAGAAGAAGAAGTGGCACCTTTTCCAAGTTAAATCAACCATAGGAATAACAGACTAATATTACAAATTTCAGTGTATTTAATTAACTTAGCACTAGCACTAAATAAAACTCATATTAAAAATGTAGTCTGAATGAATGAGAATAAGTATCAGAAATTCAAACAAATACAAATACATTAATTTAAGTGTATGTATAGACCAAGTAAAAAGAATAAAAGGCTGTGTTACATGGGATTATTCTAATGTAACAATTAAAGAGTGTTTCCCTAAGCATAAAGAGTAAACTGACATGGATTTCTTTGATTTTTAAAACATGTTTATTGATTAACAAGTAATAATAAAACATTTTTTAAAAGCAGGAGATTCTCATGTAAAAAAGCAGTAATTAAAAATGGCTCCTTCTTGCTTGATGGTCCTAGAAAAGAAAGAGGCATAAAGTTAAAGATCTTTCAGATTCACATCTACTCTTCTAAAAGGACAAACACCCGTCTACTCCTCTTTTTTTTGTTTTAAAAAACAAATTGTGTTCACAAGTTTACAAAAGGCATGTTAGACAGTACTTCACAGGGACTTTATGGTACTACTATGCTTACAATATTGAAGTGGTTACATATATTTTAAAATAAAAATGTCGTTTTCATAGTAGATTTCACTGAATTTCAAAAATTAAGCAGCACAGAACTCATGATCTCATATAGGGTTCTATTATGCTTATGAATTTTATCAGTAAAATAAGCAGGCCATTTAATACTAATTACCCTCATTGTCTTTCAGTTGTGCAAAATGCAATTAAAAATTAAGAACATTTCATCATCTTAAATATTGTGTTTAGTAAGGAAGGAATTCTAAAAGGCACTTACCAAATCACAGATCAGATGAAAAAAAAATTGTTTTCCAGTCTTCTAGACGCTTAAGACAGTAATTGCTGCCAGCAGCAGGAAGAACACTGTAATTTTTCACACAAACACTCATCTGTATGGAGAGCACTTCATTTTCTGGACCACCTGTGATCTTGTACCAGGATACTCATGATTCGTGCTCATGACAGAGCACTTAACTGTCCCATGATCATCTTTACGTTCCAAGCAGTGTTTTCATATGGCCACAATCAGCAACCTCGCACAACAGTTACTTCACAGAATGTAACCAAGCCTTTACTGGCACTGCTTTTGCTACAGCATCCAGAGCAACCCTCAAACTGCAGCAGCCACTGTGGAGACGTTTTGGTTTTTCTGAAGTTACAGCTCTCACTGGTTTCACTGGAAGTTTTCAGGTGTGTGAGAAAGGTAAAAAGTCTGTTTATTTCCTACACTTAAGACAGTAAAAAATGCTTGTATGAACGGGGAATGATCTTTTAACAGCAGGTATGAGACCGATGTCAGACTAATTTCCAGAAGAGTATGAACAAAGTATTGTGCATGAAAAGCTCAATTCCCTTCTTGTGTTTTCAATGCATTTATAGCATATTATCTGTTCTTGAATACTGACGAGGATGGTAGCCAAAGGAAGGCAACTTGTCACATACACAATCCACACAAAACTTGCTCATGTTTCAGCTATCCTAATTATTTTCGGAGATTGCCATATAGAATTATAAAAGCTCATATAAATCTGTTATGGAAATAAGGGAGAGGGGGGCAAACAAAAACCCCAACAACCCACATGACCATTCAAAATCACCAATTTTATTAAAATGAAGTATCTTTGACCAAAATGCTGGCAAATTCTTGTGAATACACAACAGTACAGAGCTATTCTTTTTTTCTAACATTTAGATGCAAACGTGTATTATTAGTAGAAATGAAATATTTACGTATTTGTAATTAAGAAAAAAAAACGTTTCTTTTCCCTTAAAATACAAGCATAGTATTAATAAATCATCTAGTTCCACCAACTTATCTAGTTCCACAAAAAAAATCTGAGATCTTTGGGGTTTTGATTTTAAAAAGTTACTTGCAGTGAAGTTTGTAGTAACGTCCCTAACATCCATGCAGTAACATGCATCAACACTGATCTGGTATTACTGCTACCTGAGAAGAGAATCCATTCTCCATGAACACACATTGCTTAGCCTCCCCTGAGGAGAATGTCAGCAAGTGGACTGTCAACTACTAACCACCAGGATTGAAGGCCTTGCAATCCACACATCTCCACGTGGAAGAAATGAAGAATGTCTACTCATTTCATTGCAAGTCACCTCGTCTTTAGACAATACTGAGATAGAATCATCTTCTAGAAGACGATTTTGCAAAATTATTATTCCCAACTTTTCTGCAATAATTACTTATGGAAGGAAAACTTACCCAATAAGATCAAGGAGACAGGATTCATCATCGTCATCATCCATGACAACTAGAATAAAGAAGGAGAGGATGGATATTTGGTATGTATAACGCAAAAGTTTGTTTTCAACAATACCAATTTAGACTATCTCAGTATTTTTTATTAAACAATTTATGAAGTTGATAGCTGTCTACTATTGACAAAGTTCTTAAGTAGACCTGCACCTTCTACACATGTCTGCTGATTTATCTCAAAATCAAATTCAGTCACATGCAAAAATTTATAAAATCCCATGCAGTGTTTTACCATTCAGGGGGTTTTTAGAATTTTAAATCAAAGAAAGACAAATGATTAAGCAAACTGATTAAAAGGAATTTCTATGAATTCAAGTAGTAAAAATATCAACACAATGCAATCTAAGAGTCCAATTAAAATGCTTCTATAGGAAGTGAGTGAATAACCAAACCCTACAGAACCTACAAAGGCTGTTACACATTAGTGGCTCTAACACTGAGCAGCCAAAAAGGTAAATAAACTTAGGTCAGTGTCATGAGGATGCTGCTACAGTCTAGAACCAAAACTATAGCCAAGACATGACTAAGCATTAAAAGAAACAGTATTTTCTAACAGACCTTTCTTAGCAATAGCTAAGTGACAATGTGGCCATTTCAAGTTTCTCCTCAGCAATATTCAAAAGTGTACTTAAACTTTGTTTAATAAATAGTACAGAGTTCTGACAGTCCTTTTAACAATGGGTAGGGAGGGAATTTATGTGCACTGCCCAAACTGAGGGCAACTATCCAATGCAGAGCCTTTTTAGCCTCACAGTGTCACGACCACCAACTCCTTCACACACTGCCTACTCCATCAGGTACTGCTGCACCAAAAACACTCTCACACTCCCCTCTCCCCTCCAACTGCTGTTCCTTCAAAGCTTCTGGTTGCACATTCTGGGCTCTCCTGTTCATCATAACTCTCAGAATATCATCTCCCTTGTCCTTGTCAGTAACTCTCAGGACCATCCCATCTAATCCCCAGTTCAATTATCAACAGATGTTAGCATTTCCAAAACCTCTTGGTACCCTGGCTTCCTTTAAGTTATCCAATCTCATCTTTACAGTATTTTCTAATCACATCAAGTTGATCATTGCATTCCATGTTTGTTTTTTTCTCAACTTCCCTTAAAAAATGTGCTGTCATACTTATCACTCAAATGTTTTAACACAGTTTTGGCTTTAACTCATTGTCTTCTCTCTCTTACTTCTTGCCAAATAGAAACTTACTCTCCCTGACCAGAGATCCACATGAATCATTCCTCATCCTGATCTCCATAATGATTAAAACAGAGAAGGGGCTGAAGCACCTGCTATACAAGAGGCTGAGACCACCAGGACTGTTCTGCCTGAAGAATAGAAAAGTGTGGGGGAATCTTTATCTTGTGTATAAATACTTGGTGTGAGGGTATTAAGAATACCGAGCCAAATGTTTCTAAGTGGTCTCCAGTGAATGAACAAGAGGCAAGGGGCACAAATCAAAATAAACCAAAAAGTCTATGTAGACAACAGAAAAAACTTTTCTTTTATGAAACTCTGAGGGTAGCCAAATACTGGCCCAAGTTTTTCAGCAAGGTTATGGACTCTCCATGCTTAGAGATGCCCAGAACACAGTTGGACCACAGCCTTGACCTGCCTGCTCTGACCCTGAGCAGGCTGCTCTGGTAGAGCCTCCTCTGAGCAGGACAGGGGATAATGTGATCTCCAGATATTCATTTCCACCTTGGCTGTCCTGTGATTCTGTAACCTCTTTCCTGAAATTTTTCTATACTCCACTGGTTCTGAAAATAGCTTATACTGTAGACTAGCAGAGGGTACCATGTCCTCTATACTGCATAGCCTTATTCAGATTTTTTCTTTCTCTGTGCTTTAGTTTACAGTGAGGGTGAAGGAGAAATGGAGCATATGCCAGTATAAGGAGCATTCAGTATCACCTCTCTGGGAGAACAGAAAAGCAAAGCACAGCTATCAATAACTATCTCAATGTTGACAAAAATCAGCATTCATGAGGTGATTATGCACCTTAAGAAAAGCAATTTCTCCCACAATTCAGTATTCCAGCTGCTTACTCTTGCATAGAGCCACCAGCTTGAGCACTGATACTGCAATTTAACGATAAGCAAGTGGCATGACATAGTATGATGTCATGAAATTTAAATGTAAACTTGTGTTACTAAGATCAAATTAATAAGCAACTAGCATTCTGCTTTAACTGTACTGGTAGTACCACTTACAGAAAGCTGTTATTTCCTCTAACTGCTGAAAGCATACCCATGTCTCAAGGTTCCAAAGTCTCCCAGCTAACCAAAAGCAAAAATTTACCGTGAGTCAAAATTATCTTTGTTTCCACACTGCAAACCTACTTTTGAATATCCCAACCCATGTGTCTATGGCAATACTGACAGCATTATTAAAACACAATAAAATGTCTTTTCTTTACATAACCAAATATGCTCTGTGATTTTATTACAATAAGCGTTCACCATTAGCAGAAGTGACAATACTGAACTTTGTTAAATTAATACTCCTGGAGGTATTAAAACAACTGACACAAATTAAGATAAATTTGTTCAGTTCACAGAATTCTTCAAAACTTGCATATAATGATCAGAAGGAAAATAAAATGCATGAAAACACTGATGTGAGAAAACCCCAATGGTAATACATAATCTTCACTATTAGACCCTTTATCTAAACATACACTTGGCTTTATTAGATAAACGTGATACAAGAAAAATCTATGCAACATACCGTAAATTCCTACCATTTTAGGACAGATAATAACCCCCAAAGAAAACAGCTGCATTTTTTATAAATACCAAAAATCACAACCAGTTCCCTTCAGAAGTGCACCTTCTTAATAAGCTTTAACAACACTTTTGTCAGCACTAGCAGAATTCTGTCACACATGAAAAAATATGTCACCATTTCATTTTTTAAGGCTGGTTTACCAAAGAGCTCACCTGTGTAAAACCAACACCAAGCTTTTATACAGCTGATCAGTGCTCCATCACAGAGCCACTTAACCACACACAGCTCTCACTACATTCAAAAGTTGTTCCAATGAGCATTCACTGCCTAAGGGGCTTCGCAAAAACACACAGACAGATCACCACCGTCTCAATATCCCCACAAACACGTGTAAGCAACACTGCACTAACAGGATGCTGCATGGCAGTGCTTTGTGAATTACCACTGGAGCAATGTGCAATTTAAACAGACTCACAGGGGTATGTGGTCTGTGAAAGAACCATCAAGATCACAGCCAAGTCATAAACCTACCTATTTAGACCAAAATCTGTTCCTATTTCACCATACATACCAAAGACGGACACAACCACGTAACTGCATGCTGTGGTTTAACCTGGCAGGCGGCTGAGCAACCACACAGCCACTTGCTCGTTCCCCCAAGTGGAATAGGGGAGATAATCCAGTAAAAAAGGGTAGAACTTGAGATAAAGACAGCTTAATGTGACAGAAAAAGAAAGGGAAAATAATAGCCATGATGAAAGAATATTCAAAAGAAGTGATGCACAATGCAATTGCTCACTACCTGCTGATGCCCAGCTCAATCCAAGCAATGGGCCATCACCCTCCAGCCATTTCCCTCCGATTTTACTGTTCCACATGATGCCAAATGGTATGGGATAACCCTTTGGTTAGCTGGGGTCAGCTCTGCTGGCTGTTTCCCCTCCCAGCTTCTTTCACACCTCCAGTCTCCTCACTGGTGGGGTGCTGTGAGAAGCGGAAAAGTCCTTGACTTGGTGCAAACACCGCTCAGCAACAACTAAAACATCAGTGTGTTATCAACATTATTCTCATCCTAAATCCAAAACACAGCTACTAGAAAGAAAACTAACTCTACCCCAGTCAAAACCAGGACAATATCCATCCCCTTATTCTATACCAATCTCATCATGCCCAGGTCCCAGACTTTCCAGTACATCCCAAATAATCACAACCACCTTTCCTGTCTTTTGAGATATATGCAGACATATAGGCCCATAGTCTATGTGCCATCCTTCTAAGATGTCCACTGAGTTCACTTAGTCCAGGACTTTAGGCTCCATCTGTCATATCAGTCTTTCAAAGAGAAAGAGATGATATGTGGTGTTGGGATTACTACCTGCTGAAGTCTGGTTCCATCATCACTTCACTTTGCTCAGTTTCATCAGCACTCATTCTTCATTAATATGAGTAATTCTTACTGCAATACCATAGATATGGCATAAAGCAACCAGAGTAGTGATGAAATACAGTATTATACAGCAATTAATGTCATCATGGGTTGTTCTCACCCAAAATCTAATCCCCTTGAGTATACATTGGACTTTCCCATCCTTCTGCATTACCCACTGAGTACATCCAGGTCCTTAAGCAAATGCAATCCCATGGATGGGTTTGCCTTTGCCCAAGACAGGAACAACCCAGATTGCCCTCCACAAAATAAGTTTCTATGTGCACTATAGGAACTTTATCCCCTCCTACAGTATATGAAAGTTTTGATTGGGCAGGTCCAGCCAATTTAGCAGATCCCTAGCATTAACTAATCAGATGGCTACTGCTAAATGGATATCCCAATGTCTGAATGTCCCAGTACCTCTTGCTCTCAGAGTGGCCTTTAACAGTCCACTGTATTGTTTGATTTTCCCAGAGGCTGATGCATGATAGCAAAGATGATATATCCAACTCTTTGGCCTAGATGCCTATGAGGTTGTTGTGGAAATGAGTCCTGTATCTCCTGTGGTTTTGATGTGCCAAATCCACAGTCCAATAAACCTGGTAGTCAAACCTGGTAGTCCCCTTCCTTTACCCAGCTGGAGGCAGGACCCCCTAGTCATAAATACTGGTCACAGTATTCATTACTACTTGCAAATACAAATAAGCCCCCTCACTGGCGGGGCAGTACGAGAAGCTGAAAAGGCCTTGGCTTAGTGCAAGCACTGCTCTGCAACAACTAAAACATCAGTGTGTTATTCTCATCCTAAAGCCAAAACACAGCACTGTACCAGCCACTAGGAAGAAAATCAACTCTATCCCAGCTGAAACCAGGACACTGCAGGTTTAAATCTTTTTAACTGACGCCTGTTTTCAACACGGATTACCAAACGATTAGTGCCCTATTAATTTCAGGAGAGCAACAGAGGCAGTGCCAAACAATCAGACAGAGTACTTGCACACCCAAAAGCAAATTCACCCAAAAGTAGTCATTCAGTCTGCTTCGAAAAGAGGAATTTGACCAACACATGACCTTGACACAGATGATCATTTAAAAGTGTGTTAACAAAAGTAAGCCTGTCCTGTGGAATTTTCCTAAAGCATTTTCTACAGCACAAGTGATAGAAAAGCGTCACTTTTCTTGCCAACTATCTTTTTCTGCTTTTCTGTCCTCCTCACTGTTTATTAACAATACAGTGGCCAAAGCAATGAGTGATGTATGAAATGGGTATAAACTATATTAAGCCAGGAGAGTTTGAAAATAAAACTTGCCAAAACGAGGGGAGTTAAGAGTTATGAAGCCTAGAACAGTGGTCTTCAAAGTGGGGCGTGTGCAAGACAATCCAGTGGGGTGCAAGAAGAAAGTATCAAAACTTCAGTACTACATGAAGTTTTAATATACACACATATACTTGTGTATGTAAATAAATATACATATAATGGGGGTGCATGCTCAAAAATCTTACCAATAGGGGTGTGCAATCAAAAACATTTGGAGATCACTGGCCTAGACCCTTAAATATTGACTCACTTCTATATTTGAATCAGTCTTTGAAGACTTCAGCCAGTGGAGGCTCTAGGCGAGGCTTGGCTGGGCCATTGGGGCCCATCAACGCCTTCAGGGCCCTGCCAAGAGCCCACGCTAGAGACAGCTGGGGAAAACACACCTTGGGAAGAGTCACACAACTTGCTGGAGCACTGTTACAATGTAGCCTAGCAATATCTAATTATCAAAACTGGTCTACAGTGTCTTAAAAAAAAAAAAAGCCACAAAAATCTGCTTATAAGAAGTAGGCCAAACTCAGCCCTGCTAGTGCATCCAACTAATTTACAAAGGGCAATCCTCACTAATTAGCCACAACCCAGCACAGATATTCCCTGTAGCTTGCTACCACACCGGCAAATATAGCATAGATTTCAACTTGGATCACATGTACTTGTGCAAGAAGCCCTGCCTACCCCTTTCAGGAAATAACCAGAGTGCCCTTTATCACATGCTCCCAAACAGAATAGGAAAGAAGTTGAAAGTAATAAAACTAACAAGGAAATCCCAGCTATGCAAGCCAATCCTCTGGGAGACTCTTATTACTTGGCCTTAAAGCCTCTGCCTTCATTTCAACACTCCGACCTACTACAGAGCAAAGAGCAACGAAAGATGAATAGAGCAGTCCTGCCCTCCTCTCATCCACTTTCCCTGGATCAGCTCAAGGCTTTGAAGAGTCATCTGGAACAAAAAAAATCTGATAAAATACATTGATCTGTTTCAACTTAGGATGAGCAAGATTCTTGACTGGTTCTGGTTTGCCACAGGGCTACAGCAGTGCTGGTGCCAGCACAAGAGAGGGGGAAGGGAGCAGTGCTTCAGTCAGCTTAAAGCAAGTGTGGGGCTGCAGCACACATATGAATACAACCGACGCACTCACATTAGCACAGCGCAGGCAGCGGTCCAGGGCAGTGATTCCCTTTCCATCAGCACTTATGCTGAAATCTCTGTTTGGCTTTTACACATACACACAGTTCTTAAAAGAAATACAAAACAACGTGAAGGAGTCCAACAGAGTGCAAGTCAAATCCTGTGGTCACATGAAGGAACTGCCTTTCTTCAGCCTGAGCAACAGAAGGCAAACCCAGGTGCTACCTGCAGCCTGCTAAAAGGGGCACTAAGATGAGCCAAGCAGGTCTCTTCTCATCAACACACAGCAAGACACGAACCAAGGGCCAAAACACGTAACACAGAAAATCCCAACCCGATGCAAGGAAAAATGTTTACTAAGAAGAATGTCCAAGCAAGAGGGTGGAATCACCCTCTTCGGAAATGTCCAAAACTCAAATGGTCCTGACCAACCTGTTCTAAGGGTGAAGCTTGTTCTGCTTACAGCAGGGGGCAGGGCCAGGTAACCCCTAGTGGTCCCTACCAGCCTAAATTTTTAACCAACATGCTACACAACCCATAGTATCATCTAACACATGCAGGTTCTACAACCTGCAGCGTCATTAAAACTAGATTTGCCCGGAAGCAGTCCAACTATTCACATATGCTTCATATACTATCCGTATTCTAAGAGCTGTAAGCACTGGATTTTAAATTTACTCAAGCTATATTCAAGCTTGCCACAAAATAATTATTTTCCTTTCTCAAAGTCACATAATTTCATACAGCCTTAATAGATCACTTCAGATACAATGCAATAAACCACTATTTTCACTTTCTGCAAAAAGCACAAGCTAATGGATAGCTTAGAAGAGCAACATTTAGAGCAATCATTTCCAAAAGGTGTGATATAATCAATATCAAAACCTGGTAAGTAACACGTAAATAAATTTATCTGCAAAACCGTTGGAAAAATCTAGACTTAAAAGTTTTGTGCAAATACATGGGATCAATCCCTGACTGGCAGCATGACTCCTGAGAGTGAACACTGACCTTTGGAAATTGATGCTTCAGAGCAAGGTAACGACTGCTGTAGCTAAACCTTTATAATGGGAGATAAACTTGCACACAGTAACGCACATAGCACCTGAAGCAATTACTGTTGTCATTATGACACACAC
>NW_008240122.1:1001154-1008870 GCF_000691975.1 Corvus brachyrhynchos | reverse complement strand
CTCCCGTGCTTTATAATGAACCTGTCCTATCAAATCTTCTGAATTGTTCTGTTGCTCTACCATTCTCCATTCAGAATTTTAACTGACAATCCCAACGGTAAATAGTAACTTCACTATGGAATAGCTGAAGAAACACATTGCCACTGGAACAACAGTCACCAGAACAACAAAACCAGAATGAATCAGTTACTGCAACAGTCACTGCAGAGAATGGTACCACTGTGAACTGAGTGTGCTACATCAAATTGGTGGCATTTTCACCCCTCACAACCTTTCTGAGCACGGATATAAGACACCTCTACTAACCCAATCCATCCCTTGCTAAATTACATAAAAGGATTGCAGCAGCATTAAGTGACTCCACACTGACTGCAGAGGTCGAACACCCAGAACTCACGTCCTTCCCTCACACAAATTTCCACCAGAACTCTCATTCATTTCCAGAGTGCTAGTATTTTGCTCAGTGTGCTTCTGAACCAGGGGGAAACAACCCGAGTTTTATCACCCATTGGGTAACATATCAGCAGTGTGCACTTCAGGTTGCTAACGTGCTGGAACCACTGCCTGCCTTACCCTGTCAGTTCTCTCTCACGTTCCTATCCAACAGGCAGCCTCGGATCCAGTGAAGGAAACTCCTACACAGGAACAATCAGACCTCATTTGCATTCTCTGCAACACAGAAGTGTAAGAAAAGAGTATAAACTCAAACGCTTATTACCATATAGTTTATTCTTAAATTTCAAGTCAATATGACTTTTGAGCAATCTAGTATCTTGCGAAGTGAATTTCAGATTCTTGTAAGTAACCAAGACCGTTATCTTATAATCAACTTAAGAGCGGCTCACCATGTCAAGCCCTCTGCTCTCAAAAAATTGATTTTTATGTGGATGGAATACAAAAGTTGATATTAAGAGGTATTTCCACTTCCCCCTCTTGTTACTGTAAAAAAATCATATGCTGCACAGCACTCAGTGGAAAAGAGGTAAATATTGAAAAATTCATTGCAAACGAAAATCTCATTCAAACACCACAATTTTCCAAAAACTGTCATTTCAGGACAACAGGAGTAAGGAAACAAAATTAATTTTAAAATACACTTTGTGAAACACAAGGCCTTAACTACTCACTTATAAACTATGCTGTACTTATATTCTACAATATGGAATTACTCCTTATGAATATATTCTTTCCCAGAGTAATCAAAAAAGTAACTACACTGTTGCAAAAAGATCTACCAGGAACTGTGCTCTAAAAAACAGCTAACAAAGTAAGAAATTTGGGATTCTAACCTAGTCACATAGTGCATGATGCAAGCATTAACTTTCTAAATATACAAAAATATGTTTTCAGTCCAAGAATCTAAATCTGAACAGTACTTTTAAGATGAATTTCTAATGTTTGAAATTAGCTGTGGAACTGAATTTAAGCATCAATATTTCAAATACATCTGTATGCAACAGAGTATGAGAAGAAATCGGTAATTTTTAAATATTCGAAAGAATTATGAAAAAACCTTTCTGAGAAAAACTACTCTAAAAAATAGAAACTATTCAGGAATCAGAAAAATAGCAACACGAAAAGGGACACAAAAGTGCTTCCTCTCATGAATTTCTAGGCACATTATGCCTCTCCATGGTTTTTAAGATCTGGCAGATGAACACCTAAGAGGACAAGCAGGATCATTACACAATTGTGAAATACCAGCTCCACACACAGAAGGAAATAGAAACCACACACTACAACACAGACAACCTACAATAGGCTGTTTATCCAACTCTTACATTTTATTTCCCTTTAGTACGCCATTAAAAAAATACTGATTTGAGTTTGTCAAATGTGTTAACTTATCAAACTTCCAAAATCCACAGTGATATTTTAGTATGTTAAGAAAAAAAACAGGAAATGTGCTGTTCAACTAACAGTTGAACTGTTATATGATACTAAAGGCTAATCCAGATACAGTCAACACACCAAGTACACGTGTGAATGCCCAGTGTGGCTGTCTACAGTCTGGTTTCCCCCAAAGACAAATGTTCAGCACAGAATTTCTAATTTATTCAACACAATCTTTTTCCTACTGCATGCAGAGCTGCTCTCAGCAATACCAAAATCTTGAGAAAACTTTCATCAGGAAACAGACTTTTTTAAACCACACAGAAAAAAGCCAGAGTAACCTCAGTCTGGAAGTCAGGATGCTTCCCTATCCCATGGGACTCCCCAGGCTAAAGGCTGGGCTCAGACCTTTCCCCCAGCAATGACTATCCTCATCACTATGCTATGGCCTATTTTGGGCTCTGTCTTCCAAGCTGCTTCACCACATACACAATTCCTCAGGAATTTCAATATTCATAAAACATTTTGAAAGGTACCGGTTTCATCCCAAAAGAGGCAAAGGAGGCATAATCTCAGCAGTTCCTCAGGAAGGAAACATTTGCCTGCCCAAAAGAAATTAGATGCTCCTAAGCATTTCTACAAACTACTGTATGCAATAGTGCAGACTGTTAGCATATGTTATTTGTGCAAAACAATACTTCAAGGAATGTTGAGTCAGTCCCTCAGATGCTCTTACCTTGTTTCTATTAGAGAATACTCGAGTTTCATACTTGTCCTTCTGTGCATATAGTTTTCAAAGACTCTGAAAAATTATTCTGCAATCCCATAACTTCTTTATGAACTGATCATTTCTCAGCTGATTTATAAGCCAATGCCCAATTAATACCTTTTCATTGCCACTCTAGTCCATCCTAGTTTAAAAACCAAACCTTGCCACAAGCACATGAGCTATATCAGCTAACAACTGCCAATAATTATCTGAACAGCCATTTATACTCCTTTCAGTTATTATGAAATCTTCTGAAACTTGAATAGGATGAATTGACAGATGTGTAACTATTTCAGCAGTGCAGTCCATATCAGCACCCCCAAATCCAAGCTGAAATTCCCCCATGCCACCCATCCTGTCAATCTTGAAGCCAATGCCTTGCTTAAGACCAATGGAGATTTCGCCACCTATTTCAGTGAGGCCAAGATAACTTCTGTAGTTGATTTATCTCAATAAATTCAAGCTTCAACACCAGATCTTGAAATTCCGTGCTTGGATCAAGTTCACAGTAAAACTACTGCAAGTTCCACCTGAGACAAGGTGTAAGATCAGAGTTCACAAAAATAATCAATCAGTCTCTCGCAATGAAGTTAAATCTTTCTCCCCAGACCTCCCCTCTCTTCACTTCACCACCCTTTCTTAATACCTTCAATGAGAAAAAGGTTACTGTGCTACATTTTTACAGTGATTTTGCCTGCTTGCTTTCTATTTCTTTTGGTAAGGGTTCCCTTAATTCTAGAACATTTTAAAATTACTGCAAGAAAAGAAAGGAATAAAAAAAACCTTGATAGTCTCTTTGTGCTAGTTAACGATGGTAATTTTTGTCTAAAACTTCAACAATTCTCAAATAAAGCAAAAATAATACCAACAGATGAGTTGGGCTTTTTTCCACAAGGAAAGCAGGAACAAATTAATATTTGAAAATAAGGATACACACATTCATTTAACTATGTGATGACCTTGAAAAAACCTCAGTTCAGGCTGGTCCTTATGCATCTAGTTGGTGTGACAAGGGCCTTCCCAAAACTGCTCATTCTGACTTTAAAACAGTGGCAGCTCACAATGAATGTCAGAACAGTTTATTATTGTCACTGCTTCCCCTCTGCCATAAGAAAGAAAATCACACTTGTCTTTGTAGATAATTTCCATGTCTATGCTGGCCCGGGTATATGAAAATTAAAAACCTTTCAAGTACAGATGCAGCTTATTCCAGCAGAACCACTGTAAGGAATTCTGCCAACTCTCTGAACAGAGTGACTACTTTATCAGAGAGGCTCTTATGCTTGTTCTGTAGCCACTACTTAGTCAGGAATGACACACTTTCACGCTCTCACTACTACATCTACCCTAAAAAGCACCAGCCATTAGATTTACCACAAGCTTAATACAGCATAAAGAGGCACGATCATTGATCATTAGAGCCTCATGGTGAAACCTAACTGCAGTTACGAAGATACAACTTCTCTGGAACCCATATGGATACCAGCAAAATTCTGGAAAAGACAGCAGGGAGCATACCCAGGCATCCATGACTGCAAAGCCCTTCAGCTCTAGACTATGGACTTAGCTCTGCCACAAAACTTCAAGAATACAGAAAGGGACCTTGGAGGAAACTGGAAATGCAGCTTATACTAGCACAACTTTGGGGCTTTCCTCTCAGTAAAATTAAACTAAATACATAAACTGTACTGGAAAAGGACACTTGAAGGAGCTGGGGCAGGAAAGCTGCACATCCATAAGGTGATGTTAATACTTAGCTACAGTAGAACCATCTCTTGTACCACTGACCTCAACTGAGTCCACACATTTACCAAGAGCATTTTCAACTCAAGAATACAGGTATCATATACAAAGCAAGCACTCGAAGTATGAAAAAAATAAGCACACACCTAAACACACGAGCATCACGCCAGTGAGTAAGCCAAGGTGTATCAATGGAAGCACAACCAGGCTACTGTATCAACAGGGTGAGCCTCACACTCCTCCAGCAATGTAAACAAGCGATACCCAATGCAAAGTGCTACTTGCAACAACAACAGCAACAAACTTTTAAGCTCAGACAGACAAAAACACATCTAAAAAGAACTGGTCTGGAATATTTAAGTACTACCCAACAAAGATCTCAACTCAAGATGAGCATACACCATGCTTTAATGCAAGCAGGCCAGTGTGCAGATTATATATAGTCATTTGGCAAGTATTAGGCCCTGAGAGAATATAAGCTGGTCATTTTTATCCCATTTCTTTGCTATTTTCACAAATTAATTAAAAAAAAACATGCACAATCTCCCAGACATTAGGACATAATAGAGAAATTTTATTATATAAAAGCACACTATCATTAAAAAAAAATTCATTATCTTGATCCCAAGATTCCTGTTAACAAAAGTAATCACTTCAAGAAGCAGTGACTTCAATGAGGTTCAAAGATTTCTGAAATATGTGAACAAATACTGTACTCCACACTCAAAATATCTGTAAACAATTAAAGTTTTACAGCTGGTGTGGTTTTTTCAAAGCTAAAATGTTAATAAATTTGACCCCCAAAAGTCTTTAGAAAAGACAGTTTATATCCAGACAATTTTTTAGTATATTCCAAGCAATGAGTGTGTGTTTAAAACCCTTCCACTTCAATGGGCAAAAAATTTAAACAGCCTTAGAATTATTCCTGAATTTTAGAAAATCTCCCACTTCCATCCAGAATGAGCAACAGGAATGGGGAAGCCCTCCTCTGGTGTGTCAAAAAACAAAAACCCAAGAACTACACAAGCATTCCACACTCCTCAGCGGGCACAGCCTAAGTTGGTCTGGCAGCACACTTTGCTCTTCCCAGGTACAGGTGATGTTGGCATTAAACTCAAGCCTCATGAGCTTTGAGCAGATCGTACAGAAATGTTAAAACAAAAAAAAAAGTGGTTTTGGAAAAAAAAACCCAGGCAAGTATTTTCAGTCCTCTTCCTAAAAACAGCACCAAAACAAAACCTTAAAATTATATTGAGGTCGAGCTGCCAAATTAAGTCATTTAGAAAAGACAGCTTCCTCTACGATATAAAGGAGCGATGAAAACTTGAAAATATGCTAGCCCCTCCCCCCACCAAAAAATTACAAAGATAGTAACAGCAACAAATAAAGCAACCTAGCCACCAAAAAATTACCTATGCTTTTATTTTTTGCAAGCGCTTTTAAAGGTACTGAAGCCTTTTCAATGAAGAATACCTTGCCCTATGCACTACACTGGATCCTTTTTTACAGGTGGATTTCTTTTTCAATGTCATGTTTTATTTTTTTGGTCATTTTTTTGGTTCCGAACAAGATGTTCTTTCAAATTTTTTTTTAAATTCCTATACTCTGAATGACAAGAAACACGTATTTCAGAGGTAAAAAAACAAGCTTAGAAAGGGATGTTGGCAGGCTTGAAGCTGCGCCCACGGGCCCCTGCGAGCTAAGCCTGTTTAACACCCCCCTCAAGACAGTAACCAAAGACTAGGAAAGGAGTGTGGGGAAAGGGAGGGAAGCAAGGCTTTTAGGATTTCGCGGAGAGGCTCCCAAAGCCCAAGACAAGAACGCTTCCCAGACAAGACACAGAAATATGGCCCGAGCTGGGCGCGACGGCACCGCCCCACACGGCGCGGCGACAGCAGAAAAGACCTTAAAATGGCGCCCGTGGGGGAGGAGAGCGGGTGAAACTGCGCAACAAACGCTGGCAGGGAGCCAGGCAGCGCCATCT
This sequence comes from Corvus brachyrhynchos, assembly GCF_000691975.1. Lineage (NCBI taxonomy): Eukaryota > Metazoa > Chordata > Aves > Passeriformes > Corvidae > Corvus > Corvus brachyrhynchos. The sequence goes on along the minus strand of NW_008240122.1, from coordinate 1,002,541 downwards.
TCCCGCTCCCCCGCGTAGCCGGGGCTGCCTGCCCGCCGAGCCCGGGCACGGCCGGGGCCGCCGCCGGAGCCGCTTTCCCCTCTTCTCTGCAGTTCCTCGGCCACCCCGCCCTGCCGAGCCCGGGGAAGGAGAGGAGCGGGGAGCAGGGAATGGCGAAAGGCAGAGGCCTCCTCCTTCCTCCCCACAGTGATTAGAAACAGTTCTAAGTAAATATCAACGTGCTTTCTATACGTCGTTCGATTTTGCCCGGCTTTTAACATCTCTATGCCTGTTTTCTGCCATCATCTGTAACTGAATTTTGCAATTAATACCAAAAAAGCAAAATATCATTTACATACTGAATACCACTCGTGACTCAATAAATGTTAACAGTGAGCATTTCAGAAAACCCCCTCCACGACCGACTACTGTTTCAAGCCACAAGTAAAAAATGTATTTACAAAATACTGCTTCTTTTACGCAAAATAATCCCAGCAGCACAAAGGATAGGATTCACATCCATTCTACAACGAAGCCAAAGGGGTCACTCCAGAAAGAGACGCTTTATTGTGTTTTAAAGAGGCGTTACAATTAAATATTATTTCTCTCCAAAAGAAAAAAAAATTAAATAAAACAAAAAGCACATCGAAAAACTTGGTCCCGAAAAGGCGAAAAAAAGCGCATTAGCCCAAACCTACCGCTCGAGCATTTCGCGCACCCACAAAAAGCGGCACCGTTTCCATTCCTCGGTTAAAAGCAGGAGGCACGGAGCGATTCGGAGGAAATTGCAAATAAAAAACCAAACAAATCAAATCAAATCTAGTGGCGACACCGAAAACGAGGAAATGAGTGAAAAATAAATCCCCAGAAGGTACAAATCTGAGACACAAGCTCAAAGAAAAGACAAGATTAGGGTGGTGGCGAGTGGACGGGGGAAAGGAAAAAATCAAGCCATGAGTGAAAAAGGGAAAAAGAAAAGAAAAATCCTTCCCAGCTGCACAGCCAGGAGAGAGACGAAGTGTCTCCATTTTCCCGACGAGGAGGAAGAAAAGACTGTTTCACAGACCACAGAGCTTTAGAGAAAAGCAAAGAAACGAGGGGGGAAAAAAAAGAGGGAGGAGATTTGAAAAGATTATTTTTCTTTCTCCCTCACACACTCTCTCTATCCCCCTCTCTCCCTCTCACTCTCTCTCTCACACTCACACATACACACACACACACACACTCTCTCTCCCTCCTCTCCTCTTTCCATCCCTCTCTTGATGGCCATCAAGGGGGCGGAAAATAAAAAAAAAAAAAAAAAGACAACAACAACAACTAATTTTAAACCGGCTCAATCAATGAGTCATTAAAAGAGATTTTTCTTCCCTCCTCTCCTGAATTTGCATGGCATCAGCAAGAAGGAGAA
>NW_008240122.1:994566-1000321 GCF_000691975.1 Corvus brachyrhynchos | reverse complement strand
GGTTGCTTTTGAGAAAGCCGTAGGTCCGGCTACCTAGCCCGAGCTGTTTGCTTTAGGTTAAAAGTTGGGGTGTGTTAGGGGTTACAGGAAAATAAACTAAAGTTTTTATCCTGTTAATGTCAACAATTTGGTTGATTTCCTTCATATTAAAGCTGTAAGCCACTATAAGCTTTGTGGGAGGGAGGGGATTCCCAGAAAAATAAATGCAAGACCAGGGGGCTCCCCAGAAAAATAAATGCGAGGTCACCTTGAAAAAGATAAGATTTGATCCCCTGACAAGCTACAAAATTTTAAGTATTTTTAGATGTATTCTTATCAGCCTTGCTGGAAACAAATTACATTAATTTCAACTACTTAAAAAAGTTTTGGGTAACCTAAAAATGTTAATTTGAAGTCAAAGGTTATAGCACTGAGAGTTCATTGATGCTATTCTACAGTTCACTTGTGCTAAAAGCATTAATAACTTTATTTAAAGCTTTTTCATTATAGAAAATGAACCCAGCTTACAGTATTCATTTCATTCATTCACTGAACGTAATTTAAATAATTCTAAAAAATTAATTATTTTTGCAGATAATTCAGAGAAGCCTGGTTTATTTAAAAAAAAAAAACCACATTTTGATTGAAAACAGATTCTTAGCATGCAGATATGTATAGTAATGCTTTCAAAACAACAACAAAAAAACTCTTTAAGACCTTTATTTTGCTAGTAATGGTAATTCTCAAGGGCTTTTCTATTTTATTCCTAAGTAACTTTGTTAAGTTACTCCTTAGAGACGAGGATTTGAAGACTTTATTTAGTAGCACATCCTTCTTTATTAGTTTACACAGCTCAAAGAAACTCCTAAAAAGGTTTTGGTTTTTAAATACAACTGTATCAAAATGGTTATGGACAGCGTACTAAGTGGACCTTCTCAAAGAAGTTGGCCTGATTCCTTATCTTGTAAGAAGAAAAACCTCAGCATTGCTTTTCAATTGGAATCTTGTTATATTATTTTTTTAAGTAATCAACCAATTCCAAACTTTTTTTTCCCCCAAGCTAAGACTCTTCTACAAACCTTGTTTACATGCATGCCCACAGTAGAAAACTGAGGTGAAGTTTCAAATCATCCCTAAGTGGGAGGGTTGGGCCCAAGCAAACAAGCCTTTGCAGGAGTCCAGCAGATCCTTTGTGTAGCCCAGACTGAACCCACACATGGCAGTGTGTTATTAAATATATATAATATATAACATTATATTATATATAATATTAACTGCCCTTCTCATGAGTACAGCAAGGACCCCAACAGCCACAGCATGGACGGAAACACCACACACGCCAAAGAGCTCTGGAAGAGCTGTAAGCCTGTACTCCTGACACCAGCATTAGAAAATCCAAAAGGCCAAACTTCAAGGTTCCTAACTTCAGCAAATGCTTCAAGGCCAAACTCTGCCCTGAATTCAAGCCTACTCAGCATCACTGGCTTTAGAGAATATTGCTCAACTTGTATGGAGGGATACCACCAGCATTCTTCTGATTTGCTTAACAGGAAGGAACTTTGCTTCAGAGGTTACAAGGCAGAACATTTGATCAGTGTATTATTATCACTCTCCCAGCCCTACAGAAACCACAAATAGGAAGTAGGCAATATGATACAAAGAAGGAACTGGAGAAAGGAAGACAAATGATTTTGAATGGAGTCTGTTATCATAAGAAATACAAGGAATCCTACATAAATTTTCCATGATGGTGCCCTAACTAACTTTCCCTGAAGGATGTTTCAAAGCAGCATTGACAATAGCATTACTAAGCAGGTACAGTACAAAAAGGGAAGGAGAGCTAACATCATCTATACAATGAAGCACCCTGCAGCAACTAGATTTCTTCACATCTACACACATTTGTTTCCAAAAAAAACTGGCTCAGGTAGAAATGGTTACCAAAAAAAATCAAGGGTTGGATGTAACTGTATAGGTCATATTGAAGTATGCACTTAATGTTACCTTCAATAATAAGAGGTCTGAATGCAGTCAACAGCTGTAATGTTACCACTTTCAGGTGTACTACAGAATTTTCCAGACCATGTTTTAAAGAACTACTGCTTTTTGCTGGCAGGTACTCATGCTTTTTTAAGAGCATCATGTGGTGTTTCAGAACTGGGTGTCATTGCCCCAGGAGGTTACCCCTCTTCTCACTGCCTTACATAAATACAAAAGACCCTTGCATGTCAGCATTCTTCTACCTCAAGGTCACCTGCTCAGAGCTGTCATCTTCAACCAGAGTCCTATTCTCCAAATTATGTACAATGCATAATCAGTTGCTGTCTTTCTTGAGCTTTCACAATCACATTAATACATTTTCCTGCAGCAGCTTTATAAGGAGCAAGGGGAAACAAGCACGAGAAGGAAGGCAAGACCAGTGTCAAAAGGAATGAGGTAAATCTTTAGAAGACAGACACTGGTGTAAAAACAGCTACTGGGAACATCATGTGCAGCCATCACACAACAAACTACTTGGCTGTATTTTGACACCAGCTGTCAAACTGTGACCATGCTGTTTAACAAATACCACTCTCATAGGTGTGCAAAGACACCGAGTGACATTTGGAGTGTCTGATACATCGCCCTGAAATGACGGACTGTGAAGAACTGAAAACTATGCTTAGATATTGAGAGGGAGAAAATAAGGGGGTACGAAACACCCGCATTCATTCTGTCTCCAGGTTTCTCCTACATTAAGTCACTTTGTTGATAATCAGCCCATTTTTCCAGGTCTGCATCACATACATTCCAATTCTTGTGCAATCATAAATTAGTACCCCAAAAGAAGATAAAGCAGCAGTAGATTCATAATGAAGAATTTAAGGACTAAGGAAGTGCATTAAAGGAATTAATTCCACAGCCATCCCAAGATTCTTGCATGAATAGATGGTTTGTAACCTCAACTCACTGCATCCTTTCAGAGATATATTGGATGGAAAAGAATGCCATTTACTCCACTGCAGCCTTGCTTCCTCAGACCAAATCCTTCAGCTCTATTGATCTATTGATGGTACTTCTTCCTCCCATGCTTCTTTCTCTCTCCATTCATTAACATGTTTCTCACCCCTTTTATCCCTCTACACACTGCTTTATTAATTATTTAAATAAGAACAAATTACTAAGCTTGAAGGTACAGAAACAAATACGTCATCATTAAAGGGCACAAGCAATAGAGAGGCAGAGGTCTACCTCTAGTAGTAGGGCATGCAAATACAGTGGCATGAAGGCAGACAAGGATTTTAACATGGAATATAAATGTAACATAACACATGAAAAAGTTAGTTCAATATCCATACTAACCACCAAATTTTGAATAATTGGCACCACTATTTTGATGACTCACCAGTAAAAATTACCTAAACATCACAACGTTCAGCTTGATACCATGCCTTCCTTACACAAAACAGTACTTACAAAACCTGGGTCATAACTGCATGATGTAATTTGTAAAGCTGTATGACTCCAGTATCAATCATCATACCAAAGACAGGACTACCTAACCAAAGGTATCTTAAGGGGTGATTGGTAAGGACGTAGGTAGTAAGAGGAGGTAATGAAGAGTGAAGCTCAGAACAAGAGATTTACACCAATACCAGAAGACAGACAGGTTTCTATGACTGGAGATGGTGTGATGGCCAACAGGGCTGGTCTGTGATGACTCTAAAGAGCAGATTTTGGAGAACTGTGCTTCTCTGAGATGGGGATCTGACATACAGCAGACAATTAAGTAGAGACAAAGAAAACATGGTGACTGGAGGTCCCATTGAAACAAATGGCAATTCAAAATTATTACTGGAACAGATCAAGAATAACTATATCATTCTCTAGGTTATTTAAATATAGTCTCATATTCTTCAGCTTAGAGTACCTTAAAAAGGGGAATTAAGTTTGAAATATTAATAGCTCTCACTTCCAAGTTAGAATAATCTTAAGATATTCAGCCACTGAAATGTATCAGAAAAAAAAATAAAAAACAACTCACCTCTAGAGACAGAACTTTACTACAGAAATAATGGAGAAGTCATCTTCCACAACTAACACTGCCAAAATTTATAGAAGAGTTTAAACTAAAAATGATGGCAGAAATTGGGACAACCTTCTATGATATTCATCGTTAATTTGGCTAGCACAGATGAATGGGAGAAAAATCAGGTAAGTAAGGATACAGAAACACAGAGGAGTATATTAATTAATAGATGGACACAAGGGTTTGGAGGTTTTCTAAAATGTAGTAGTAATTAAAAACAGCAGCCAGGCAATGAAACTAACAAAAGAACCATTCCTAATACAACTGAGGTGTTCTGGAAGATGTCAAAAAAAAAAAAAACAACAAATAATAGGAGGAATTTAAGCAAAAAATGGAGGCCTAAAACATGAAATTAGGTGATACAGGGATATAGAAACATAGTAGAATAATAAATTATACCAAAGCATTTGTTTTCTTGAAAGAAACAAAGACATGCTAAGCTATACTTGTATAAGGACAAGACAAAATGGAGGAATAGAAGGGACATTATTAATAAAGCATCACCTAAGTCACGACTTTTGAGACAGAATAGTTTTACTTGGGCATTTCTGAGTCCCTACTATGAAACCAACTGGGTACGATTTGGATATGAATGAAGACTGCTGTAAAAGAAGTTCTCATGTTATCACTAGAAAGTGTATCAATATGAATGGAATTTATTCTCAGATTTAGACTGAAGAACAAATGCTAATTATAGGAGGAGGGAACCCTCATTCAAAATGATAGCTGACAGACTTTTTTGATGAATAAATGGTAAAAAGAATACAAGTATAGTTTTATCCACTAGGGAGTATACTACAGGAGAGCTAATAGGAAAACTTGGATATGACTTGGAGTTAATTCAATTTAAATTACTGAGAAAGATAAATGGAATATATTTGCAAGTAAGATTCACAATTCCAAAACAGAAAACTTTGATATGCTATTGAATCTAGGTGGTCCATTGAACTGGCTAGTCCAATAACCATAGTTTTCTGAAATGCATTAAAAAAAAATTGTAAAACTATCTGAAGTATAAAGCAAGGCAATGAAAAAAATCTCTCAAACTCCATAATTAATAGAATAATTGCCTCAAATAAAGAGTCCATAAAGCAGTATCTCTAGCTTACATACCAGGTCTTCAGAATTTAACTACAGTCAGTTAGCAAGTTAGGATTCTATACAGCAGTCAGCAGCTAGGCCTGGACCAAACCTAAGTGATTTTCTGCTCTTGAGCTCTTGTGTTTAACTTATTTTGCCTTGCTTTGTTAACCTGGAAGTACCTCTTGTCATAAAATGTTATGCTTTGAAGTCTGTCCCTGGTTTTGAAAGATAACTCGTTTTCATAGAACTTAATCTGTTTCTCCACCTTTGGCACTGGAAATACCAGGTTCTCAGAAGGGACCAGCTCAGACTAGTTTCAAAACAAGTGCACCTTGACTGGTTGGAATATAATTAGTATCTTAAGCATTCCTAAGGATTACATTTCAAAGCTTTTGCATTACTCACAGCAATTAAGTTGCACCAAATAAGTTTCATAGTTTTAACTCTGTAATTAGTGATTTAAAAAAACATGTATTTTACATTGTCCTGGTTTTCCATATGGCCAAATATATTAAGCACAACATTTTAGTGCAAACCAAAGCTTTTCAAAAAACAATCAGTATGCCAAACGTAATGTTCAAAGAATTTCTTTTTTCCAAAGGAACCGAGATACAGTAACTCGGC
>NW_008240122.1:991475-994537 GCF_000691975.1 Corvus brachyrhynchos | reverse complement strand
GCCTACAGTATCTTAAATGAATCATAATATGGCTTGCATCTTTAATGCCTGATCACAGTGCCAGAGGAGTTCAAAGAGCCCTTACTAAAACCATCAGCAGAATACGCTGGTTGCACAAGCCGCTGAAGTACCTACTTTGTAGCCAGAAGTAATTACGTTGCTCTGCTAATCTCTTCTGCAGAAACTCAATCTAACAGGCAGAGATCACATCTATCAGATAAGAGCTCCATGCAAGGCACAGAGGCTGCTGCTTTTCTTGAAAACACACATAGCATTTTGTGTGTGTGACGGTGCAACATACACGCATTACGCCCTTTGGAATAAGAATTATCAGTGTTGGGAATACGTACTGATGATAAGCAATAACTCCCTTCCTTCCTTCCTCTGCTTGAGAGACTGCAAATCTGCATCTCGAGATCACACCACAACGATAAGGTTCCTGACTTTTACAAGCACAGGAACCTCAGGTGTAAGAATCCATTATTATGAGGCTGAATACCCAGTTGCCTCTGTGGATCTCTCTTTTACTGCCCAGTCTTCTTAAAATAATGATGGAACGAGACAGGATCTTGAACCTTCAGCTGAACTACACAATACATCTCACTTAAAAGGCTGTGAGGTAATGCTGTTGAGCTATAGCAAATCAGTGTGAAGTATTTCAGGTAGATAGCATTCATGACTGATAACCATGGGACACAGATTTAAATGTGGAAGCATGCACAGAGCTCATGTTTTGGAGTTTCACAGCACTGGATCAAAGTAAACAAGTGCAACCTGCAACTTCACATAAAACAAACTACACTGTACAGTGCAAACAATGGCAAAAGGTCTTACTGAAATGATTGCTATCTACTTTCAAACCAGAGAGGAAAGAAAGCACATCCAAGAGGAGAAAAACAGGAAAAACATATAACACAGAGAATTATGTACCTTACTTTTTTCTCATACCCTCAAACAGCCAAACTACTTGTTGCAGCTTACCCAAATGAGTCCAAGCCTGAGCTAGAAGGCTTACATTTTATTCCAGTGGTTACTGTTTGGCACACTAAGCAGCCTCAAAACATAGAAGTGGCTGCCAGCAGTCAGGAAGAAAATTGTCAGTCTTTGCATGACCATTAAAAAAAAAAAAAAGTATATCTATCTATCTATATATATATATACATGCCAATATCAATTATACCAAAACCTCAAATTGTAAGTGTGGAAAGTAATTTTGGAACATCAAGATGAAATAGTTGGAAGAATTTGACAGCTCCCTTTTTCATTTTTCATTATGGTCATATATTTCACCTTCTTGCGTCTGGATTTTTTTTGCTTTTAACCAAAAAAACAATTGTACGCATTAGCAAGGTAAAAAGATTCCAGTCTCTCCCAGAAGCTTCTATTCAAAAGGTTATTTGGTCCTCATTAATTTAAACCTCCAACTGCCTATAGAAAAAACAATTCAGAATATCTAGCATTCTAAGTGTCCAGATATAATAAGCAGTAATTATACTACAGCATAAAATATTTAGCACTTATTCTGTGCTGTGTACAGTAGTGTTTGCTTGCAATCCTTCCATATATAAAGTTCTTTTACCCAGTGCAGTTCATCTACTGGCTCACATCTGTGTAACAATACCAAAGCCATACTCCAGGAACATTTGTGCCTATGAAAAACAGCAAAAACCTTTTTCTGTCAATATTCTCACGAATGGGATAAGCACTTCCATCACTGTTACCACCTGTATTAGCTAGACTCATGGGAACATAAGGCAAAAAGAGCCTGCTAGCTAAAACTAAACTACCACATCTTTCAACAACATGGAAATAAGGATTTTTGTCTTCCGGAGAATTAAGTGCACCATATTCCTGCCTAATGAAACATTGCTGCAATAACTGCAGGAGTGGATTTGACTATTTATTAGAAAAAATGCCTAAGACTTACTAGATGTATCATTTAAACACACTGGTAGGGAAAAATATCAAGCAAGAATATTTCAGTACCCTTCCTTTTTCATGACTGAGCACACTCTTCTTCTACAATCCAAAAGGTTTTAATTTTTAAGACTCAATCTGATTTTTCAGAAACAAAATTCTGAACATCCCAGTGTTGCAACAGATGTAATGCTGCGTTAAGAGCTGTAATGCATCAAACACTTCACCTATCCCACTGTCCATCCAACCTTCTCCAAAGTGCTGCTGTTACATAACAATCCCTTGCAATCCCCTTAGCTTTTATGTTAACACTGTTAAGGAAAGAATATTCTCTATTTTAGTGCAAGTCCTCTGTACATTGCAAGGGTTAAAGGCATTTCACTGCCTTTCCTCTGTCATCCCAACTGGACTGACTTTATCACATATAAGGTTTGGGTATTCCATACGTTCTAACATTATACCGTTTCTAATACAGAAATTAAACCACATTTCTCAGGAAACAGCTACTTTCAAATGCTATCTTTAAGGGGCATAACATCTTATACTTCCAAACAGGAACATTAGGCAAAAAACTCATGCTATTACCAGAGGACGGATAATTCAGATTATCTGCTTTGGGTTTACCACTTTTTTGTTTCAATGGGTAGTCGTAGGTCCTGTGTTAATTTGTTACAACTGACATCGAAATGACAAGGGAAAGGAGGTGGTATTTGTAGAAATGAACAGGAGTTAAATTTGTTTTCACATTTCTAAAAGAGTGCTTAGTGTTAACTTTCTTTGCACAAATTAAAATACAATGAATAGAAAAACAATTCTCAAATGAATAGAGCACAACGACAGTCACTTTTTTACTTTGTAGCCAGTGTACTTAATTTCTGGTTCCCGCTGCAAATTTACTTAAAACACATTTCAGAATTATAAAAGCCTTCCTTCCCATGTTTCCATATAGGCCTCTGTGGATTGCTCATACAGTCCTCCCTCTGGAGCACAGTAATCCACTGGCACAGCTCCCACATTTTCCTTCAAGAACCGAACTCTCTTCTGGAACAAAACACTCCAGAAACCAAATAAGCACCTAGGAAGACATCGATCCACCTGGCAGCACCTTTGCAGTTACCTGCAAGGCTCAGCAGCCTTTTTCACAG
>NW_008240122.1:979015-990140 GCF_000691975.1 Corvus brachyrhynchos | reverse complement strand
CAGCAGCTCCGCACCCACCGCACCCGCGACTGCCGGGTCTACGTGCAGGTGACCAGCCGGGCCGTAATCGAGGCCTGCACTCAGGTCTCCTTCGCGCCCTACTCCTGGAGGTACCCTGGTATCGAGGGGGATTTCGAGTCGTCTGGGCTGGACAGAAACAGTAACAACTGGAACCTGGTGGATGACTTTGACTGGCTGGCGACTGACAAGCCTTCACCCAATTGGAGTCTGATCCCCGAGCAGGAAAGAATCACTTGCTGGGACTGACTGCGGAGGCAGCTCTGCTGTGCAAGAGATGTAAACGCATTGATCCACAAGCTATGGGACTTAATCCCCGATATGCCGTTAAGTGATTCCATTCAGTATTTAAATTTTTAATTATAGTATATGGCTGGATTTCTTAGTTGAAGAATACCAGTCATAGCGTTTACTGTTCTTACACAAGTTGCTGCTATAATCTGTATGTGGGATTTGCGAACTCTGAAGTACCTCATTGTGAGTTTTACGTAATTAAGGTGGGGCAAAGGCCACTGATACACAAACAAAAGTGAGCCTCTGTTAGAGCTGTTGTGCTGTTTTCACTCACCCAGGCAGAATATGAATTGGCTGCAAGACGTACAAACTGTACTGGAATGAAAAGATCAAATACCAAATTTTTCATATTTTTGTGGTTCTCCCGTTGCTGACAAGAGTACACTGTATCTTATGGGGAGTGCAGGACAGTACTGCTGTGAGGTAGTGGGGGAAAAAAAGGTTAATTTAAAGGAAGAGTTTGTAACTGCACAGTGCAGCAGACCGAGATGCATCTTAGGCTATGATACAATGATGAGCCAGTTTCTGTTGGTTCGGGTTAAGTCTGTAAGTTGGCTTTAGGCTTTTGTTTCAAGTGAGATAAGTCTAAAGGAAAAAAGTGTTCTAATAAACATCTAATGCTCTTCTAATATATTGATTATTCCAAGATTAACAAACTTAGGAGTTTGTATAAATACTAAAGCTTCACAATCTGTAAATGTTATGTGAAAGGGTGCTGCTTCTGTAAGCAACTCGGAGGCATCCATCAAGTGCTGATGAACCTCACAGAAGCTGGGTTAATTGTTCCTCTGCAATCTGAAGCTTCAGGGGAGAGGTGTTCAGGGATGTCCCACTAGTTTACCAGACAACAGGCTTCTTGTGCTGTGATCCTAATTTGCAGAACTCTGCTACTGCATGAGTGTGGTGTTGACAGAGGGAGTCAGCAAAACAGAAAGATGAGGTGCTATATTCCAATTCCAAAATTGCATGTTATCTTGCATAAAGTGCCGAGTAATTTAAGTCTCTTCACTCCTGCTAAATAATAATAAAAAAGTAGCAGCACTGTGGAATGCAATGTCTTTCCAGTGCCCTGTTAGTGGTGCTGAAGTGACCGCTGTCCATACATAAAGTATACATAGCAGTTCTAGGTTTCTAAAACCCCTCTTTAACTTGTGACATTTTGCAAGAAATTATTGTTTCTCTTGCCTTAGCATAAAGCTTTATTTTAAAACTGCAAATTGTTTATGCTGTACAGCCATCATCTATGTGCCTCTAACAGACACTGAATCCTAGCTGAACCATCAAAAACTGCACCACTGCCAGAAGAACTACCTGAAACTTCACTTGGGTGTTTGACTGGTTTTGAGCAGAAATTTTTTTAATGTGTTTTCAGCATATTTAATTTAAAGGGGGAGGGGAAAAGGGTTTTTTTTTTATATTCCTGACAGCTTTCACCTTTGTTTACTTTTGTTAACGTATATTTTTGACTGAATTGGATTTTGCATTTCAAATATACTTGTTTTGAATTGTTTCAGTTGTCCTTTTACTAATGATTCTTCTTTGCACTGTCAGCATCATAAAATGATTTAAAGAAGACACCCTCAGTCTTAATTTAATGTACATATACTATATCCTTTTTTAGAGGGGTGTGATCAGTTGAGGCTCTCAAGTATCTTTTAACCCATCCATCTTAGTACAGAACCTGATTGTGTAGTTAATTGTTCTCCACAGATCCCAGTAGAGACAGATCAATCCTGTTAGCATCCTCTAGCCTTGAGACTGCAAAATGTTCAGCCTGTAAGAACTACAGTAACGCCTTTGTCCTACTTGCCCAAAGCTCTAAGCATGTACACGTCCTTCCTGTGGCGATGGATCCCGGCAGATCCAGGCAGGGAGAGAGACCCCAGGCTGTGGCAGGTACCAGGGGTGCACTGAGGCTTCCCAGTGCACTTCACATGGAAGTGCCATGTCCTGTTCCAGCTCTTGGCCCATGGCATGCAGTAGTGCCTGAATAAACAGAGCAGGAATCAAAACATGGAAGTTTAAGCTTCAGTTTCTCTCTGAAATTGCGTCCTTAGGGATGTTTTTCACAAGTCAGTTATTGACATCCCAGCTCTTACCGTTTTCTTTCCTCCAGACACATTGGTCAAACCACAGTTAGCAGGTAATACTCCTCAGGAACATGGTGCCACTCAACTACTTTCCCTTAAAGATTTAGCATTACCCTTGTAATACAAAACAGGTAACTGGCTCTTGGTGTCAGGCATGGCATGAAACAAGGAAATCCCATTTCAGAATAGCAAGTCCAGAAAAGTTTGGTCAGGCAAATACCTAAATGTGATTTATAGTTCTAAATGCCTTTATATAAATGCCTTTATATATACACAGTTGCACATGTTTCCATACACCTTTTTAAATTACACTTTTCTAATGTAGAATCATTGTAGGAGAAATTCAAAACTATTTTGGAACAGAAGTATGTTAGTGCAGTACGTGAACTCCAGCCCTAGTAAAGCTTTGCTGGTATGTTCATGAGCTATTCAGTATAGAAATTGCAACTTTTTTGGGTCTCTAAGGGAGAGAAGCCAAACCCCTAAGTATTTCTAGTCAGCTAGCAACACTAATTTTTAAAATTATTATTATTTTATATGGGAAAAAAGGTCACTGTTAGTATAAGCTCTGGCAGGCTGCCATCTACGTGTCCCAGAACGTTCCATTCTGACACCATGGTGCAGACAGTGCAATACAATAACCCCCAGCATTCTGCAAGGCCTTCTAGGTAGGAAAGAGGTAAAAAGCCATGTGAGTGAGAGGATGCTGCTTGATACCCCCAAATTACAGTTCTTTGAGAATCCATTTTCCAGTCAAATCTAGTGGAAAGTGGCAACTCGGATACATTGTGAATTATGTTCTCAATAAATTTTAAGTATTTAAAAGCATGGTAGGAGTAAGTATATATGTTTTACAGAATGGTTGGATAGACACAGATATAGAAAAATCCGTATTTTAAATTCCACAGCTATTGCTTAAAACTCAACATTTCTTAGTATCTATTTTGGAAGGAAAAATAGTTTTTTATGTTGGCGCAAGTTTTGGAAATAAGGTGTTGGGGATATTTTGGGAGGTTTATGCTATAGAGTCTAGATTATTTTGCTCGATCTAATTACAAAGTAAACATTGAACATGAAAAGACTAAAAGTCTAGTCCACAGTATTTGTAGCTTAATCATGTCTGTAGGTTTTTCTTCAACTGACAAGCCATCAGAAAAATCACTTCCTCACTTAAGCTATTTGTTGAAGGGGTCAAAAACATACCTTAAGTATGGAAGCGATGGAACAGTTTTACTGAGAGTGTCTGGCCTCAACAAGCAAGGAATTTTGTGCTGTCTTGTCTCTAGATGACTTGATGATGGAGCATCTCCTACATCACATGGAAACAAAACTCCTTCTAAGAGAGTAAGGAGTGTGTCATGATGTGCTCTGAGCTGCCAGCTGCAGGTGTCCAGGCTCCTGGACTCCCCTTCTGAAGCCTGCAATTTAGAAATACTCAGAGGGAAGGTTGGACAGAGTTCAGATGTGCCAGGCTGCCTCCATCCTCTTGGGTCAAGGAGACTTGCAATGCCAGCTTGGTCAGAGGCATTTTGTCTTCCCGCTGATCACAGCTTGGAGAAAGGAGAGCCACGCATGCTTGGTTTCTTCCCTCAGAGAAATAAGAAAACACCTGCCAGCCTCTTCTAGGCAGAAGCAGTCAGAACTGCTGTGGGAACAAGCTAGTTGCAAGCCAGCTTGCCTAGGAGCAAGATGGACTAAAAACATGAAGTAAGAGAGAAAACTGTTCAAAGAAGGCCAGTGGATGAGGACGTTCAGGGACAGTAATTCCCCGGCCATTTAAGAGCACCTCCAGCACCAGTTTGTCAGTGTGACCTACACAGTGGCTGGGTTCACTTACCCTGCATAATGTACAGCTGAAGTGAGCAAAGTCTCTTCAAGAACTCTAGCTCTGGTTTTCATCTCGTTGCCACCAGAATAACCCAGAACTTCTTTAAAAATCACATAGTATAAATAAATTGATGATGCTAGACATCACAAGGGGCTGAAAAACAAATGACTGCCAGAGACACGGGGTAACAGAAACATCAGCACCATAAACCCGGTGCAAATTTGCCCTGAATAGAGGCTAACAGGCAGAAAGTTTATAAAAATAGTGGAGGGCATTGAGCTGCAGTACCATTTTCCACATCGAGTCAGGAAAGCAAAGTCCTGTTTCAAACATGTTTGAAAGACAGCCTGATTGGAAAACCCACCTCCAGTCGGCAGCCTCACCAAAATCTTTAAAGCCAGCGAAACTTCCTTAGTTCACCACAGGGCTGTTACTCAGTGTTTTAAAGTTCCTAGGTGTCTGTGGAGGAAATAAAACAATCCTATGCAAAGGTACACAGCATCGAACCCATGGGAGAAATCTGAGGCCATTTTCCAGGCCACACAGAGCTTTGGGCATTGCCATTTGTTGAGGCACTGCAGGGTAGCACAGACCAAAACTTGCCTCCAGAGAAGGAGCCAGGAGCTTTGCTGCTGCTTCCCATGGGGCCATCACCTCACCAAGAGGCCTGTCCCGAGAGGGATCAACACCCTTCGGCTCCAGGCATTTCCCTTTGTTTGCCCCGGCTTCTCTGAATAACAAGAGCAGAAATTGAGTTACTTGCTTTCTCTCTTTATCCAGCCCTCCTTCACTTCAATAGATTCTGATGTGAGCTGTAGTAGAATTGCTGTGAGAAAAAACGGGTAAGAAATACATGCATAAGACAATTTCCTACACACTTCTATGAATTGTATTTTTGAAGGCTTGGCTTTCTTTTTTCAAAGTTTCTTATTTAAGCAATAGCTGCATGTAGACAAGGTTCAAATCTCAGTGGCTTTACCTGGAATTGCTTCAGGTTTTATTAAACAGCCAATTTCATCACATACAAGGAAAGACGGGAATAGCAAGAAAAAGGATCTGTGCAACTTGGGGAAATTTCAGCATTTCCATTCACATCATGCTCTGATTTATCTGACTGACTGGAGGATCCACCTGTTGTGCTGAGATGTTTTCCAGCAGTACTATCATGAGCTTTTTGTGAGCTTCTTTTAATTCCCAACATATTTCTTTCCTGTTTCTGCAAGTATAAACTTTGATTTCTAACTCTTACTTTTTCAGCAGTGAATGCTACACCCCAGGCATCACAATAATACAAACAAATACTCATAATGACCATCTCGGGGCTCCAAAAAAGCTGTGTTTTCTGAACATGTTACACACCACATGAATGATGGCTGAAATCCTGGGAACTACACAGAGCAAAACCACACCAAAACCCCCACAGTGTGCCCCAGCAAAGTTCAGGAGCTACGGAGTCCAGCAAGTCAAATCACTCTTCCCAGGATTTACAACAATCGCAGCAGTGAATTTAGTACTTGCCTCTGTTCCCAGCCTCAGAACCTGCAGTCACCTCACATGCCACAAAAACAGTAGCCTACCTAGTTACCTGTGTAAGGAGGGGAAAAAAAGTCATAAATCAGACCTTTCTCCACCTGATAATCGTACAGTGAGGTACAGCATTTTTATCACATTGTTCCTCAGGAGTGGCCCTGTTCACACCACAGAGTTACAATTGAAAGCAAAACCGTAAGTGAGGGTACATGAGCAAACCTCTCTACACAATAGCTTCCCATCAAAGGTAAAACCAGACATCATTATTCTTGCAGTGAAATATAACCACTCCTAGGGAAAGGAAAGAAGAAAAAAAGCCTCAGAAAGGCACACATTTCATATCACAGAGCAGTGTGAAAGAAAGACTGGGCCAGGAAATTATTCTTTTTACCAACTGAGGGTATTTCCATAGTTTAGGGGTATATGTATTTTATATCTTCTGCCCCCGAAGATAGGTTAAGATTGGTCCAGACCTGAGAACCAGACTGTTTAACAAATACCAGATTAAATTGTTTAGATTCCTCTCTCTTAACTGATAAATGTGTAGTTTATATGTAGGTTAACAGGCATAGCTTTTTGGAAAGGTATCAATATTGTATTGTTATACATGCACATTATAAATTTAAACTAGATTTTGAATTTGAACAGATTCACGGTGAGATCAATAATAATTTGAATATTTTATTCTACCATTTTTTTCCTCCAATATTGGCATATGAATTATACATTTGAATTTAATAGACAACCTCTGAGGAGACCGTTAACTCAAACATTCTTGCAGCAATTAGCTTTTATCTGCTATGGATCAATTTCAGCATTTTCTACTTGAAATAGAAAGCGGTAGTAAGTGCCAAACTAAAGACAAATCACAGCCAAGAAAAAGCTTTTTAAGAAAAGCAGATGCCAGGCAAAAAGGGGCTTCTTTTTTAAACTGTCCACACCCCAAAACGCTTCTCGATGATCCCCCATCACCTTCCTCTCCCTTAGGTTGCTCTGCCAGAGACAGCCCCTAGCTGACAGGTTTGTGCCGATGCTTGCCCAGGGTTTGTCAGCTCCGTGTCTGGGATAATGGGAAAGCATTAATTCCCACTTTAAAAAGTGTTAACTTCATTTTTTGAAGGAAGTGTCAGAGTACTGCTCACCAGTCCCCTTTAAAACTCTCAAGCATGGCGAGTTAAGTTGATGGGTGGGGTAGTTTTTGCCACTCTAAGTCCCCAGCTGGTACTGAACTACTGAAACTACTTAAATCAACAGCACTTTTCCTAATCTGGGTTGTTTTGGTAGTGCTGATTGCCCTCTGTGATGACTTTAAGGGTACCACCCGAAGTCTCAAAGGTCTAATTAGTATGTGAGCGTCCCTTTCTGAATATCAGGTGAATTACTGATCATTCCCCAGTTAACACTAGCAATTTAGCATTGATTTACGAGGACCCCTCCCGTTTCCTCTGTTTATAGGCAGAAAGTAAATTCGGAGGGATCTGTGAGCCTTGAAGGATGTCCTGCATGTTCTACTAAAGTACTTTTATTCCTGAATTAGAGGACGCACCGTAGTGTATACACCTACATGATTTTATCATCAGATTTATCATGGGTATCTAAATGTTAAATTATTAAGATGACAGGTGTTCAGACTCATCTGCTGAATATTAAATTACCCATATCCAGAGCAGCACTAGGCTTACATCTGTGGGCAGGTTTACTACTTTTTGTTCTGCAGGAAATATTTCATTGTATATCCTCATGACCCACAGACCTCATAGAGAATTCTTTTCCACTTTAATTACAGTTTCACTGTCATCACTGACAAGAAAGGAAATGGTTTCAAGTTCCTTTATCTAGAATTAACTCCAGGCTGTCAGATACTTTCCAAACTCAAGTCTCTTAGCTGAGCCCTGAAAGAGTCAGTGAAACGCAGCATGCGCGGCACTGGCTGTGGGGTATTTTGCCAGGAGAGATGCTATTTCAGCACCATGACTTATTGCATAAAAACATGAATAGGCTCTCTCAGAAACAGCACTTCTCATTCACTTCACGGCAAGAGGAGAGAATAGCCCGTGATGGACAATCACCTTCCCTGTCTCCTCTTACACACTCACCGGCAGGGGCAGCAGCAATGCAAACAACCAGGCTTGCTTCAGAAAAATCCCGGTTACCAGCTGCCCTCCAGCTCACTGCAATAGCGCCAGGATGGGCTGGGAAAGGTTCACCACACAAACCTTCTATTAGGACAGGAAGAAATAGTGAATTGCCAGCCTTTGTCCTTCCTGAAGGAACCTTCAGCATTCCAGGATTTCAAATGGCAACTGAGCAGCATCCACAGTACCACCGAGCTGCAGAACACCAAAATACTATTTTTCAGTTCTTGGGCTTTTTCGTTATTGTCATTATTATTTTTCACACTTGCCTTGCTCCTAGCAGATCCCTTCCCCTCTCTGTCCCTGAGGGCTGGCGGCCATGCTCCTGGCAGCCACTAGAGGATGCCCCCAGGGACTCGGGTGGTGGCAGCAGCAGGTCTGGTTGACAGGCAAGAGGGAATCCTCCCAGTCCCTCTTCTGGGGCTGCTCCTTTCTCCCCTGCAGCATTAGGACCCATGCCCTCACACACCTGCAGGAGAATTTTCCATTGCTGGAGGTTGCTTGAGGTTAATTTTGCATTCTGGTGGCAGGGGTGAGCCAGTGCAGGAATTTCCCAGTAGCTCCAAACCTCTGTGGGGAAAGTGGGAGATGGTATTTCAAAGCAAGCAGAACTCCTCAAGCAGTGGAGAAAGCCCAGCACCTCTGCCTGCCTGAAACAGCTGTGTGGTGCAAGCAGGAGGCCACGGCCACAGGAGGGGCTTGTACCCTGCTTTCTGCCCACTAGAGCATGAAAGCAGAGCTGGCTGCAGGTCCTTCAGCAGAGCCTGACGACCGCTGGGATGCTCCCTTGCACTCAGATACAACATCCCCAGGGTCCTTCTCCAGCTGCTGAGTTGAATTCCTCCCTGGTGGGTCTCCTTGGGCAGCCCTGCTCCCTTCCCTGACCTGGTGATTATCCAGTAAGCTGCTCATGCCAGCTCACTTTTTATAAAAGCATCTCTAGATTTCAGCCCAGGGTTTATTTATTGAGTTTCTCTGCACTTTTCCTTTCTCCTCCTCTCCTGCCAAGACCCAGAGATGGTACAAGCCTTGGAAGTAAATAGAAAATGCCAAGCTTAGTTTTTTTAGGTCACTGTAAACTACACACTTATCTGCTTTCTGAATGCATAAGCCACAGGACGTCATCTCAAGTCAACACAGAAGGATAAGGACTAGAACGTGGGTTTGGCTGTAGATATGAATCTATCAGGATCACGGTGGGGAAGTGTATGTTTGTATACAAGCAGCCTTTTTTAATCCAGAGCCCTCTTCCTTTTTCCTTAAAGGTTCCATATTCATCTGGCAACAAAGATCTTTTTATATCTCTGGGGTTTCATATTCTGCCCAGCAGCCTATCATAGGAGAGCACAAATCTACTAAATAGTAAAATGAGGGATTACCTCCTCTCATCTGTTGACAGACATTTCTTCAAATTGGATCAAATGATTAAAGGTATTAGAATGACGTCTTGCAGATCCAGATCAAATCATTTGAAACCTTGAGAGTGTTTCTCCTTTGCTTGTAAGAAACCACCAGAAATAGTTGTGGGTCCTAATTGCCCATTATTCTCACTAATGTGAAATTGTTAATTGGGACCTTTGAATATTTTACTTGCTTGAATCCTTACAGGAGACTTCAAGATGGAAGGACTGTGCAGTAGCTCGCTTCCCGATGAGCCGTTCGGGATCTCTTCCGACGCCTGAATGGTTCTTCCTCGAGTTGCTTACGCTGAGAAGAGGGGTCCAGGCTGTGAAATCTTCCAACATCTCCCACTACAAAGATGGCACTGCTGAAAGTCAAATTCAATCAGAAGAAACGGGTAAAACTAGCACAGGGACTATGGCTCATGAACTGGTTTTCGGTCTTTGCTGGAATCCTTGTTTTTAGCATGGGATTGTTCCTCAAAATTGAGCTCCGGAAGCGAAGCGAAGTGATGGACAATTCTGAAAGCCACTTTGTGCCCAATTCTTTGATATTGATGGGTATATTATCCTGCGCCTTCAATGGTTTTGCTGGCAAAATTTGTTACGATTCTCTGGATCCCGCTAAATTTGCCAAGTGGAAGCCTTTGCTGAAACCTTACCTGGCACTATGCTGCGTCTTTAACATACTCATTTTCTTCGTTGCTCTGATGTGCTTTCTCATGCGGGGCTCCCTGGACAGCACCCTGGCCCAGGGGCTCAAGAACGGCATGAAGTTCTACCGGGACACGGACACCCCCGGAAGGTGCTTCATGAAGAAGACCATCGACATGCTCCAGATTGAGTTCAAGTGCTGTGGCAACAACGGCTACAAAGATTGGTTCGAAATCCAGTGGATCAGCAACAGATATCTGGACTTCAGCTCCAAAGAAGTGAAAGAGTAAGTGACTTACTGGGGTTTGTGTCACATAATGTCGATGTTTGATCAGTGTAATGCTCAAGTGCCAACAGGCACTGACTGGAGGGGGCTTTGTATAAAATGGGATCTTGTGTAATAAAGCATCCCAAATCATCAGCTAGATTGCTTCCTCCCCTGGCAACTTTCTCTAAATTCATCTATAACATAAAATATAAAGCACCAAATACAATTCTCACTCTTACTCAATGTGATGGAAACAGACAATATTTTTTACCGTCTTTTACTGCTCTATAAACCCATTACCTTGAGCCACACTCCCAAAATCAACAGGAAAGTATCAGAACTTTACTGATCCTTAAGAAGATGTCAATGTGATTTATTAATTTCCTAAAAAAAGAATTCCCTGGAGAAATACTGTTGATACCACTTTTCAAACTCCACTTAGATATTGGCAGCTAATCAGCCGCATGGCAATAAATAGAGGCAGTAACACTTTGCCAATAACTCATGTGTTTTAGATCCTTAAGATTTAGAATTTTATTTTTATATTCACTCAATGGATTGCTTCAGTGCTGTGGTAATACTGAGCATCTATTGGTGTTCCTAGCTTTACACAGTGGCCCTTGTAGCCATATGTATTTTAAGTTCTCTCGTGTGCCTAATTTTTTAAAACCTCACATGAAACCAGCACTAGTTTATTGTTTCTGTACAAACCAGACCAGGTTGTTGACCAGAAACACCTTAATGGCTTTGATGTCAGTGCCCAAAGAGGCAGTAATCTCAAAATCAGGTTAGGTGCAGTAAGCTCAAGCAGAAAATAAACATGAGAACAAAATGAGCCTTTGAAATTAAAAAAATAGCATTGGGCATAAATACCCACAACCTTTTAAAAAATTAAGCACCAGGGAAAG